>NC_046155.1:180049176-180054274 GCF_011064425.1 Rattus rattus
AGTTCTTTGTATATTTTGGATATAAGCCCTCTATCTGTTGTAGGATTGGTAAAGATCTTTTCCCAATCTGTTGGTTGCCGTTTTGTCCTAACCACAGTGTCCTTTGCCTTACAGAAGCTTTGCAGTTTTATGAGATCCCATTTGTCGATTCTTGATCTTAGAGCATAAGCCATTGGTGTTTTGTTCAGGAAATTTTCTCAAGTGCTCATGTGTTCAAGATGCTTCCCCACTTTTTCTCCTATTAGTTTGAGTGTATCTGGTTTGATGTGGAGGTCCTTTATCCACTTGGACTTAAGCTTTGTACAGGGTGATAAGCATGGATCGATCTGCATTCTTCTACATGCTGACCTCCAGTTGAACCAGCACCATTTGCTGAAAATGCTATCTTTTTTCCACTGGATGGTTTTGGCTCCTTTGTCAAAAATCAAGTGACCATAGGTGTGTGGGTTCATTTCTGGGTCTTCAATTCTGTTCCATTGGTCTATCTGTCTGTCTCTGTACCAATACCATGCAGTTTTTATCACTGTTGCTCTGTAATACTGCTTGAGGTCAGGGATAGTGATTCCCCCTGAAGTCCTTTTATTGTTGAGGATAGTTTTAGTTATCCTGGATTTTTTGTTATTCCAGATGAATTTGCAAATTGTTCTGTCTAACTCTCTGAAGAATTGGATTGGTATTTTGATGGGGATTTCATTGAATCTGTACATCGCTTTTGGTAAAATGGCCATTTTTACTATGTTAATCCTGCCAATCCATGAGCATGGGAGATCTTTCCATCTTCTGAGATCTTCTTCAATTTCTTTCTTCAGAGTCTTGAAGTTCTTATTGTACAGATCTTTTACTTGCTTGGTTAAAGTCACACCGAGGTATTTTATATTATTTGGGACTATTATGAAGGGTGTCGTTTCCTTAATTTCTTTCTCAGCTTGTTTCTCTTTTGTGTAGAGGGAGGTTACTGATTTATTTGAGTTAATTTTATACCCAGCCACTTTGCTGAAGGTGTTTATCAGGTTTAGTAGTTCTCTGGTGGAACCTTTGGGATCACTCAAGATGACAGGCAGTCCCTTCATTCTAGTCATAAGCTATCATAGAATGGAACTCCATTGTTTTTCTTGCTTCTCAAAGTTATGACTGTGTATCCGTATGGTATAAAAGATGAAACAATGGACCAGGCTGGAAACCAGGAGAACTATTTCAAGAAGAAACTATTTTCAAAGTTAGGCTAGGTTAAGGAAAGTTGGTAGCACATTGTGAAATGCCCTAAGGCAAGCAGTAGTGTAAATCTACCTCTACTCTTAGTCTTAAATGATCATAGATATCAAAGAGAAAGCCACTCTGGCTGTAGCTGCAGTAGTTTAAGACCAGACAAGAGAGGTATTGACCGCATTGCCCACATACAGCCTGGGGTAAAACATGTGCCTTATTCAAAGGAAATCAGAAATGGATAACATAAAAATACTCTTGGCAACTAAGATTTATCCCTCACACCTTGCTATATTCTTCTTTTATATCCTGGGATTTTCTCTATCTGAATCTCTCCAAGTTAGTTCTTATCTCTATTCAATTTCCTTTTTTGGATTCTCAATTCCTTTCTCTAACTTTTAAAAACTGGCTTGTAAATGAAACAACGGAACTTTACAAGTGAAAGCATAATACTTTTATTGGAATGTAAGTTCCAATGCTCTGTGGAGAGCCATTAAAACGACATCAATAAGGAAGCAACATAGACTTCAGATACTCCAGGTCAACAGAATCCATTTCAAAGTGCAGTTCCCCAAACCTAGATTCGTGACCTCATTCTCATAGTCGTTAATGTCTCCCAAGCACATCTACATTACAGCCCAGATGAGAAACTGAGATGGGAAATGGTGACTACAAGCCTTTAATTGACTCCAAGTCCCTGGAGTAGATCACATTGCTTCTGCTTCTATGCCATTGATCAGTGCATGGTACCTTTGAGCATCAAGAGAAGCCAAGATGTGTGGTCTTCTCTGGTATAAATATTTACTCATTATATAATATAAATCAAATGGAGGTTATACCAATGATTACAGTCCCAATCTGTGTCTCAACTTCTGTGTTTGTATGAATACTTTTAGGAGTGCTTCAAATGTAATAAATAGTATAGCATTAAAAATAAAGAACAGATGAGAGGAATGATTTCATTCATGAGGACATGAGTTTGTCCTGCAGAACATGCATGAAAAGGTTGGACATGGGGACACACGCTTACAATCCCAGCAATAGGAAGATGAAGACAAGAGGGCCCCTGGAACTTGCTGGCCAGCCAGTGAATGGCTCTGCTTCAAAGGGGTTGAGTGATCTTCCTGAAGATATTACCTCAGGCTGTCCTTCTGCTTCCACATTTGCATGCATCTGCATACCACCACCACTACACACACACACACACACACACACACACACACACACACACACACACACACACAGTCTAAAAGCTTTAAATAGTGCTTCTTCAGTGTTCTTCATGACATGATCCTGGGAAAAGCCTTCTGATGGCAAAAGTCATTGTCTCTTCCTATGTCTAACAAAGCTATTATAATGTACAGACTAAAAGAAACACACTATAAATGATGGAAATACAATTCTGAACAAAAGCACATGGGACCTAGTCCTTGTGGAGGTCCAGTTTTGATGATGAGATCAAATATATCAGACCAAGAGGTTTGGAAACAGTTAAAGTCCTGAACGGGAATAACAGAGATTCTAGTTTTCCCTCCACATTCTCTCTGGCAGTGCAGGCTGTGAGAGCTCATCTCTCTAAGAAAGCTGTGGTAGAGAGCTTGTGGTAAATGCCTTCTTCCCTTTGTGCCTCTCTGCATCTCCAGAAGATGGCACATCATGTTTATTTGAGTGTCTTCTGCTCCTATGAATGTTTTGAAGTAATAGCAGTCTTTTCGATCCTGCTACCAGATCCAAACTGGCTTTCACTCACTTCTCATTAGTCACTATCTAATTGACTTCTCTTCTGTTTTTGAAGTTTGATTCTCTTTCTCTGTGTGTTTGTCAATTATTCTCATTCTCAACTTTAATTTACCTTGGAACTTAACCCTCTACTTTTCACCAACCCTGTATGATGGTTGTACAATAAATAGAGATACATTCAAAGAGATGGCAAAAACATCAGGCCCTGTGTAGGCCAATGGGACAAATAAAAGACCCAAGCATGAGTACACATAACTGCAGCCATCTGATATTTGACAAAGATGCCAAAAACATTCAACAGAGGAAAGACAGAATCCTTAACAAATAATCCTTAACAGAAAACTGGATATCTATATGTAGAGAGATAAAAATATACCTGTACATATCACCTTGCAAAAAATAATACCTAATTCAAATCAATAAAAAAAAACCCTGAAAGTACTAGAAGAAAACACAGGCAGTGCCATACGGAATATAGGTATAGGAGAAAACTTCCTGAATCTGACTCCATTTGCCCAGAAATTAATACTAGCATTTGACAAAAGGGAACTCATAGAACTTGAAAACTTCTGTACAACTAAGCAAGTAATAAATCAAATGGAATGGAAGCTCCCTGAATGGGAGAATATCTTTGCCAGCTATATATCTGACAGATGCTTCACAGCCAGAATACAAAAAACTCAGAAAAGAGTCAAACTCAATCAAACATACAAAGCCAACCCATTCTAAAGATGGGTTATGGGTCTGAACAGAGAATTATCAAAAGAAGAAATTAACATGGCTAAGAAATACCTCAAAATATGTTTATCATCCTTAGTAGTTATGGAAATAAAAATCAAAACAAATTTGATATTTCATCTTACAAGTGACAATAAATGCTAGAGGGGATGTGGAGGTAAAGGAACCCTTAATCACTCTTTAAGCATTGCAAACCAGTGCTATCACTCTGGAAATCAATGTAGACAATTTTCAAAATGCTAAAGATAGATCAACTATATGACCCGGCTATACCACTCCTTGAGATATGGTCAAAGAACTTTACATTCTACTCCACAGATACTTGTCAGCCATATTCATTGCTGCTCAATTCACGAAAGCTAGAAAATAGAAACAACCTTCAATTGACTGGTAAATGCATAATGAAAATGTGGTAAAAGAACACTGTGTAATACTATTCAGCTGTAAAAAATGAAATCATGAAATTTTCAGGTTAATAGATGAAACTAAAAGGTTTATATTGAGCGAAGTAACTCAAGCCCAGAAAGACGTGTTCTCTTTCTAGCTACATATTGTCACATGAGAATATATAATCTGAGGTAGCCACAGAAACCATAAAAGAAAAATAAGGTCATGAGAGGACAACCCTATGGAGGGAAATAGGGGGACAGCATGACATAAAGGGAAAAATGGGAAACTAGCCAGGGGAGTCTTTATTGGGAAGGGGGAGGAAGGCCAATACAGCAGAAGAGGGAGGAAGGATAAATAACACTAAAGATGTGTGAAAACCCACAAGGAAACATATTAGTTTATAATTACTTAAAAGTGCTTGTAACATATATAATGAAGTTATGTTGGGCTGACAATAGTCCTCACAAGATCCACAATCTATCAAAAAAAAAAACCCCAGCACCAGGCATGAAAAACATCTTTTCAAATTGTTGCTCAGAGAACTTGAAATGACTCCCAGAAGATCATAGACTATTGCTGTTGCTCTTAGTTGCCCCACCAAGGCTGAAGATAAGTCCCTATTGCTAAAGGTATCATGTACTTCAGACACAGTACTCAGGGCAATCAAACTGTGTCTGACCTGAACATCTTCTCCCTAAGCACTCACTTTCCTTGTACCAGAAGATGCATGCAAGTTGCCAAGGGGAGGGAGACAATTATACCTGTCTGTGATGCCTATGAACCACAACTTGAACAGCATAGCAAGATATTACTCAAGGTGTGGTAGTGGTACTCCTATCTTGGCAGTAACCAACAGTTCTTTAATTGGATTTAAGACAAACTCAGGAGGAAAAAACATGCTTGGTACTGGAGACCTATACAACTACCTAAACATAAACACAGTCAGTGAGGTCAGGGATCTTACAGGAGAATATATATATATATATATATATATATATATATATATATATATATATATATATATATA
>NC_046155.1:180054374-180078831 GCF_011064425.1 Rattus rattus
TGTGTGCACAAATATGGATAAGAGGTTGACTTTTCTTGTCTTTCTCAGCACGCACAACCTTAATGTTTAAAGATGTGTTTATCATGTCTTTATATTTAATAACGTTTTTCCTGTATGTATGTCCGTGTATGTTGTGGAGGCTGTGCCTGCTGAGACCACAAAAGGGCAGAAGCTTTGGGACAACTTATAGATAGATATGAGCTGGCCTATGGGACCTCAAAACTGAACCTACATCCTCTATAAGAATAGCCAAGTGATCTTACCCTCTGAGACCTGTTTTGGTCTCCAATCGCATTTATTCAGAGTCTCACTAAACCTGGATCTCACCATGGTAGCCTGGGCTGGCCAGCAAGCAGCAGGGATCCTCCTGTCTCTGCCTCCTTGGTAGTGGTATTATAGGCACATGCCCCTCCCACCGGGACATCTAGACAGGTTCTGGCAATGGAACTCTGGCCCAAGTGCAGAAAGCATTTTACTGTGCAAGACAAGCCTCCAGATTCAACCTTGTTAACAGTTATTTACCCAAACACAGATGTTTTGATGCAGTGCATATCAGGAAACTAGCTGATCATTTCCCTCCATGAAATTGTCAAGGTGATTTTTCATTTATGATACAAATCAATGGAACCAAGAACGAAACACCCCTAAAGCTTGTAGACACTTAGAAAGTCATGTACCCTGAAAGAAGCAGGGATAGCTGTTAAAGGACAGGCACAGAGACCTGTCACCTAGTGCTGAGAAACCCAACATTACCCTCCCACACCTCTGTGTCCACAAGGCAGAAGAATTAGTGTGCATATGTACGTGGTATGTGGTAAGTGTGAAGTACGTGTTTGTGTTGATGTTGGTGCCAGAGGCCAACCTTAGGTTTCCTTCCTCAGGAAACATCCACCTTCACACAAAGATTTTTAACTTCTAATTCCATGCCTCTGTGTGGGTATGTATGAGCCTTGTGCCAGCAGAGGACAGAGGTGATGGATTTCTTGGAGAGGGATTTATACCCAGCTCTAAGCCATCTGATGTGGGTGCTGGTAAATCAACTCCAACCTTCATGCACACACATAAGAATGCAGTGTCTACATGGCTCCAACTCTATATGTAGCAAAGGATGACCCTGCTGGGAACCAATGGAAAGAGAAGCCCTTGGTCCTTCCAAGGTTGGACCCACAGTGTAGGGTATCGTGTGGGGAGTACTAGGGGGGATGGATGGGGTGGGGAACAGCTTTGTAGCAGGGGAGTTGGAGGGGTTAGTGGGCTGATGGACAGGAAACTGGGTAAGGGAACAACATTTGAAATGTAAATAAGAAATGGGAAAAAAAATAAAAAAAGTAAACATATTCTCTGTACATCTCTCTTGTACCTGACTGCCCACACTCTGATTTGGGACCCACAAATTTCAGAACTAAGAGAAGTTGCGGGGCTACAGGAAGTGAGATTTCTAACCACTCTGCTTCCTTCCTGGTCTCCAGGAGTCCCTGAAGCTTTGCTTGCTCCTGCCATCCTGTGTGCCAGCCCCACTCCTTTCTAACACCTCATCTGCTCTATCACAACATCAAAATGATTGTTGTTAAAGGTCCAGTGACAGGCCCAAGTGGGATCCAGTTCAAGGGGAGGCCCCAAGGCCTGACATCATTACCGAGACTATGGGGTGTTCACAGAAAGGGACCTATCATAACTGCCCTCCAAAAGACCCAACAAACATCTGACAGAGTGAGATGCAGACATTTGCACCCAACCAATGAACAGAAGCTGCTCACCCCTGTGGTTGAATTAGGGAAAGGTGGAGGAAGCTGAGGAGGAGGGCAACCCTTTAGGAGGACCAGCAGGCTCTATTAACCTGGACCACCGAGATCTCTTAAACACTGGAGCAGCAGCCAGGCAGCTTACACCAGCTGAGGTGTGGCCCCTAACACATACACAGGAGAGGACTCCTGGGTTTGAGTTCAGTCAGAGAAGATGCACCTAACTGTCAAGAGACTGGAGGCCCAGAATGTTTAGAGGTCTTATGTGGTGGGGATGGTGGGGACACTTGTGGAGACAATGGGGGGGCAGTTAGGAGGTGGGAGGGGTAGACTGGAAGGGGAATAAATCTGGAGTGTAAAAATAAATGAATAAATAATAAAAGAAAAGGAAAGAATGCAGGGGTCTAATTCTTCAGCTAAAACCTACACAGCATGTGGCTTGAAGTGCACCCATCTTTACACCCCACCCTCCAGCAAACCTGGTGATGTCTGTTCCTCCTCTGATCTTTCCTCCTTCGGGATTGCTTTATCATCTTTTCTTGGAGGAGTAATTGTGCTTTCTGTAATAGAGAGAAAGAGTTAATTCAGTCTAAGTATCCCAGCTGGGGATGAGAACACTTCATCTTCAAACTATATAGAGGATGAAGGGAAGCCTTTGCACAGTTTATGTACTGTGTAGTCTCTGATGTCAGGACCATTGCCTCAGGAGTTCAGTAAAGCAGCTGAGATAGGCGAAGATGCTCCACTGGGACTGCAACATGTGCATTCTACCCTACTTGTTCTGAGAGGCATAGGATGGGTGTCACAAGGGGTTCTGGGTCATAGGCATTTAAGGGTTCATCTTCATTACTCAACCTCAATTTCTCCAATTTCCAGACATGCATAAGCAGATATTCACTTAATACTTGTAATTAGAGTTGTCTTCAACTTCTGTTTTTTTGTGTGGGTGCACAGGTGTCACCTGTGGTTTTTTTTCCTCTGTAGACACTTACCAAATTTTGGAAAAAATATTTCATGTTTTTACATGTTTGAGTGCACACAGATGGCCTTGGAGGCCAGAGGAGAACGTGGACTCTGAGTCACTTGAACATGGATTGTTTTGAATGGAACATGATATTGCTTTTTGTTCAAAGCAGAGGTACCATGTGCATCATTCTCCTCCTGCCCTTAGGCAATAGATGATGGTGAGGAGAGGTGTGAACTGCTGTCCTATGGATATCATACATCTGTTGGGCACATGAAGTCATGCAGCTGGGACTACCTGTGCAAGATTGAGTCACTTACAATTGCCTAAGAGATTTGGTAGGGGCTCCTGAGGAAGTGTCAGCACTTGGAATCATTTCTCTGCAGGAGCTTGTCCTCTGCTTGGTTGTAATAGCTCTCAGTGTGTACTTGGAGGGGGCAGTCCATGTGCACATTTGTGTGCTCATGTATGGACAAAAGGTTGACTTTTCATGTCTTTGTCACTGACTCTAAATATTAAGTTTTTTTTTGTTCTTTCTTTCTTTTTTTCGGAGCTGGGGACCGAACTCAGGGCCTTGCGCTTGCTAGGCAAGTGCTCTACCACTGAGCTAAATCCCCAACCCCTCAATATTATCTTTTAAAGATGTATTTATCTTTATTTAAGAATGCTTTTCCTGTATGTATGTCCCTGTACCCTGTGCAGGCAGGGTATGCCTGCTAAGACCACAAGAGGGCACATCCCCTGGAATAGACTTACAGATGTTAGCTGGATTGTCGGAGTTCAAAACTGAACTTGGATCCTACAGAAGACTGGTCAAATGATCCTACCCGATGAGCCCTCTCTCTGTTCTCCAATCTTAGTTTTGGAGAGTCTCACTAAACCTGTATTTCACCATGGTAGACTGGGCTGGCAAGCAAGTACCAGGGATCCTCCTGTCTCTGTCTCCTTGGTGGTGGTATTGTAAGCACATGGTCATCCCCCTGGTATATTTAGGTAGTTCCTGGGAATGGAACTCTGGTCATAGTACAGGAAGCATTGCTTTGAGTGACCAAGAAATGCCTCCAGATACAACAAAATTAATAACAGCTATATACCCAAACACAGATGCAATTTAATGCAGTCTATATCAGGAGACTAGCTGATCATTTCCATTCAAGAAATTGCCAAGGTGATTCTAAAATTCATGATACAATGAATGGAACCAAGAACCCACCACCCCCTAAGTCTTGCAGCCACATAAAAACTCATATATTGTTAAAGAAGCAACAATTTAGCCAATGGGGCGAATTCTAAAAAGACAGGCACAGAGACCAGTCACCTAGGGCTGAGATACCCCAAGTTACTGTGTCACACCTCTGTGTGGACAATATCGAAGAATCGATCTTGTACATATATGTGTTATATGTTATAAGTTTTACGTATGTGTGGGCGTTTGCATGTTGGGGTCAGAGGTCAACCTTAGGTTTTTGTCCTCAGGAAACAAACATCCAGCCTAACACAAAGACTTAACTTTAGTTTTAATTCTATGTCTATGTGAGGGTATCGATGAACACTGTGCCAGCAGTCGACAGAGGTCTTGGATTTCCTGGAGCTGGATTTATACTTAGCTCTGAGCCACCTGACGTGGGTGCTGGTAAATCAACTCCAACCTGCATGCACACAGTGAGAATGCAGGGGTCTAAAGCTTCAGATCAAAGCCTGTACAGCATGTGGCTTTAAGTGCACCTAACTTTACACCCCACCCCTCCTGCCTGCAAACCTGATGTCTGTTCCTCCTCTGATCCTTTATCCTTTGGGCTTGCTTTATCAGACTTCTCTGGAGTGATTTTGCTTTCTGCAACAGAGAGGAAGAGTTATTTCAGTCTAATTATCCCAGCTGGGGATGAGAACACCTCATTTCCACATTTCATAGAGGATTAAGGCAAGCCTTTGCACAGTTTATGCCCTGTGTAGTCTGTGAGGTCAGGTCCTTTGCCTCAGGAGTACATTAAGGCAGCAGAGATAGGAGAAGGTACTCCATTTGGACCCTAACTTGTGCATTCTACACTTCTACATCTGAGCGGCTCAGGGTGGGTTTCACAGTGAGGTGCCGTGTTATAGGCCTTAAGGGTTCATCTTGGTTAAAGGAATCCTCAATTCCTTTAAATTTCAGACCTGTGTAAGCAGCTTTTAATTAGATTGTAATTAGCTTTTAATTGATACTTGTAATTAGAATGGTCTTCAACATTGTGTTTTTTGTTGTGGGTCTACAGTTTTTTTGCCATTGTCCTTCTATAGGCAACCACCTTGGTGTTGAAAATAATTTATATCCTTTTTTTTGTACATGTGTGCAATGTCTTGTTTTATGTGTCAACTTGACACAAGCTGAAGTTATCACAGACATAGGAGCTTCAGTTTAGGAAATGCCTCCATGAGATCTAGCCTTAAGGTATTGTTTCTAGTAGTGATCAAGGCGGGAGGACCCAGCCCATTGTGGATGGTGCTGTCCCTGGGCTGGTGGTCTTGGCTTCTATACAAGAGCAAGCTGAGCAAGCAGGGATTGCAGCATGTCAGTAAGTAACATCTCTCTGGGGCCTCTATATTGGCTTTTGAGTCCTGCCCTGTCTGAGTTCTAGTTCTGACTGCCTTTGGTGATGAACAGCCATGTGAATGTGTAAGCAGAATAAACCCTTTCTTCACCAACCTGCTTCTTGGTCATGATGTGTGCAGAAATAAAAACTGACTAAGACAATGTTCAATTATGTGTTTTTATGAGTTCCCTGGGAGGACAGAAGGAGAAACTGGACTCTGTCATACTGGAGTCAAGGGCAGCTGTGGATCAAGTGATCACTTGAATGTGGGTGTATTGAATGGAACACGATTTTGTTTGTTAAAAGGAGAGATACCATCTGTATTAATTCCCCCACCCTTTAAGGGAACAGAGGAAGAAGATCTGTTACCTACTGCCTCTGAGCATCAAACAGCTGTTGGGCATAGGAAATCGTGCAGTTTGGCTACCTGTACAAGACTAAGACACTTAAAATGGCATCATAGATTGGGTAAGGGCTGTTGAGGAAGTGTTGGGATTTGGAATCACTTTTCTGTAAGGTCAGGTCCTCTACTTGGATGTCAGCACTCTGTGTGGGTACTTGGGATGGGCAAGTCCACGTGCAGAATTGTGTGCACAAGCATGGACAAGAGGTTGACTTTTCATGTTTCTCAGTCACACAGGATCTTCATGTTTAAGATGTGTGTACCATGTCTTTATATTTAAGGATGCTTTTCCTGTATGTGTGTCCCTGTGTGTGTGGAGGCTGTGCCTGCTGAGACCACAAGAGGGCTGATGCCCTGGAACTAGACTTATAGATGTGAGCTGGCCTGTGGGACCTCAAAACTGAATCTGCCTCCTCTAGCAGAGTGGCCAAGTGATCTTACCCTCTGAGTCCTGTCTGTGAACTCCAATCTCATTTATCGAAGAGTCTCATTAAACCTGGATCCCACCATGGTAGACTGGGCTGGCCAGAGAGCACCAGGGTTCCTCCTGTCTCTGCCTCCTTGGTGGTGGTTTTATAGGCACATGTCCCTCCCCACTGGGCACACCTAGATAGATTCTGGGAATGGAACTCTGGCCCAAGTTCAGAAAGCATTTCTGTACTGAGCAAGACAAGGCTCCAGATTCAACCTTGTTAACAGTTATTTACCCAAACACAGATGAAATTTAATGCAGTGCACATCAGGAACCTAGCTGATCATTTCCCTCTATGAAATTGTCAAGGCGATTTAATATTTATGATACAAATCAATGGAACCAAGAACTAACCACCCCCTAATATCTAGCAGACACGTTGAAAGTCATATACCGTGAAAGAAACAGCATATAGACTAATGGGGAAAGCTGTAAAATGACAGGCACAGAGACCTGTCACCTAGTGCTGAGAAACCCAACATTTCCACTCCCACACCTCTGTGTCGACAATGTAGAAGAATTAATCATGTACATATGTTTATGGTATGTGATCACTGTTAAGTTTGTGTGTGTCATGTTGATGTTGGTGCCAGTGGTCAATCTTAGGTGTCCTTCCTCAGGAAACATTCCCCTTAAAACAAACTTATTTTTAACTTTCAATTCCATGTCTATGGGTGGGTATGTATGAGCCTTTGCCAGCAGAGGACAGAGGTGTTAGATTTCTTGGAGATGAATTTATACCCAGCTCTGAGCCACCTGACATAGGTGCTGTTAAATCAACTCCAATCTGCATGCACACACATGAGAATGCAGGGGTCTAAAGCTTCAGATCACAACCTACACAGCCTGTGGCTGTAAGTGTAACCATCTTTACACCGCACCCCGCCAGCAAACCTGGTGATGTCTGTTCCTTCTCTGATCCTTCATCCTTCGGGATTGCTTTATCTTTTTTTGGAGGAGTTGTTGTGCTTTCTGCAACCAAAGATAGAGTTAATAATTTATTGCCCACATTGGGATGAGAACAGGTCATGTCCAAACTACATAGAGTGTTAAGGCAAGCCTCTGCTCCGTTTATGTCCTTATAGTTTGAGTGTCAGCCCCTCTGTCTCAGAAGTACAGTAAAGCAACAGAGAGAGGCAAAGATGCTTCCATTTGAACCCTAAAGTGTGCATTCTCCCCTAGTTCTTCTGAGAGCCTTAGGGTGGATATGTCACAAGGAGGTGCTGGTTTATAGTCAGTTAAGGTTCATCTTTGTTATTCATCCCCAATTCCTTCCAATTTCTGACCTGTGGAAGCAGCTTGTATGAGAAATAATTAGCGTGTAACTGATACTAGTAATTAGAGTTGTCTTCAGGTTTGTGTGTCTTGTTGTGGGTGCACAGATGTTCCCGATTGTCTACTTCCTCTTTAGAAATGTAACTAGGTTTTGAAAAGAATACATTTTATTGTTTGGGACATGTCCATGTATTCACACAGGTGCCCTAGGGAGCCAGAACAGGACATTGAGCTCTGTGGAACTGGAGTTAAAGGCAGCTGTGAGCCACTTCAATGTGTGTGCTATAAGGGGAACATGACTTTACTCTTCAAAGCAGAGATACCATCTCTATGAGCTTCCAATCCTAAGGGAACAGAGGGTGGGGAGGAGAGATGTGAACTGCTATCCTTTGGACATGATGGAGCTGCTTGGCTACATGAAATCATGCAGCTGAGACTCCCTGTGCAAACTTCAGACACTTAAAAATGCATAAGAGTTTGGGTGCGGGCTCCTGAGGAAGTATCAGCATTTGGAGTTGCTGCTCTGCAGCAGCTCCTCCTCTTAGTGGCCACGGCTCTGTGTGTACATGCACGCTGGCAGGTCCATGTGCAAATTCTGTGACCATCGGTGGACCATAGGTTGACTTTTCATGTCTTTCTCAGTCACTCTCAGTCTTAACTTCTAAAGATGTATTTATCTTTAAGAATGCTCTTCCTGTACGTATGTCCCTGTACCCTGTGCCAGGCAGGCTATGCCTACTTAGACGTCAAGAGGGCACATTCCCTGAACTAGACTTAGAGATATGAGCTGGCATGTGAGAAATGAAAACTGATTTTGTATCCTCCAAATGAGTGTTCAAGTGAATTTTATCCTCTGAGCGCTGTCTCTGGTGTCCAATCTTAGTTTTGGAGAGTCTCACTAAACCTGGGTAGCACATGGTAGACTGGGCTGGCCAGCAAGCATTAGGGATTCTCCTGTCTCTGCTTCCTTGGTGGAGGTTTCATAGGCACATGCCCCTCCCCCAGGCATATCTAGGTAGATTCTGGGAATTGAACTCTGGTCCTAGTGCAGGAAGAATTTCTTTATTGAGCGAGACCAGCCTGAAGATTAAACCCTTCTCATGACAGCTATATACCCAAACACAATGCCGTTAGTGCAGTCCATATCTGGAGCCTAGCAGACTATTTCTTTCCGAGAATTTGTCAAGGTGATTTCAAAATTGGAGATATGACCCAATGGAACTAAGAATGCCTCCCCAAATCTTGAAGACAATTACAGTCATATATACCCTGATAGAAACAACATATTTAGTTTAAGCCAGTGGGGACAGCAGTATAAAGACAGGCACAGAGAATTTTCAGCTATGGCTGAGGCACCCAAAATTATACTCCTAAACCTCTATCTTGCCAATATTGAAATATTGTGTACACATGTATGCTGTATGTGATAAGTGTGAAGTATGTGTGTCATGTTGAAATGCCTGCCAGAGGTCAACCTTAGGTTTCTTCCCTCAGGAAACAACCACCTCAAAACAAAGACTTATTTTTAATTTTTAATTATATGTCTGTGTGGATACGTTTATGAGCCTTGTGCCAGCAGAGGACGGAGGCATTGGATTTCTTGGAGCCTGAATTACATGTAGCTCAGAGAAGCAGATGTGGATGTGGGTAACCGAACTGCAATCCTGCATGCACACACATAAGAATTTGGGGGTGTAATTCTTCAGATAAAAGACCATGCAGCACGTGGCTTTACGTGTACCCATTTTTACACCAAACCCCTCCTGCAAACCTGATGTCCGTTCCTGCTCTGGTCCTTGGAATTCTGGAATCATTTTAGCACCTTTTCCTGGAGGAGTCGTTTTGCTTTCTGTAACAGAGAGGAAGAGTTATTTCAGTCTAACTATCCCATCTGGGGATGAGAAGACCTCATTTCCACATTATAGAGTATTAAGGCAAGCCTTTGCACAGTTTATGCCCTGTGCAGTCTGTGAGGTCAGGTCCTTTGCCTCAGGAGTACATTAAAGTAGCAGAGATAGGCAAAGATGCTCCACCATTTGGACCCTACCTTGCGCATTCTACACTACTACATCTGAGTGGCTCAGGGTGAGTTTCACAATGAGATACCATGTTATGGGCATTAAGGGTTCATCTTGGTTATTCATCCTCAATTCCTTTAAATTTCAGAGATTGCAATTAGCTTTTAATTGATATTTGTAATTAGAATGGTCTTCAACATTGTGTTTGTTGTTGTGGGTCCACAGTTGTTTGTCATGGTCTAGTTCTTTTCTAGGCACCAATCTTTGTTTCGAAAATAATTTATATCCTTTTTTTTTTGTACATGTCTGTAGTCGTTGGTTTTGTGTGTCAACTTGACACAAGCTGAAGTTATCACAGAAAGGAGCTTCAGTTGAGGAAATGCATCCATGAGACCTAGCTGTAAGGCATTGTCTCAACTAGTGATCAAGGGGGGAGGACCCAGTCCATTGTGGGTTGTGCTGTCCTGGTTTGGTAGTCTTGGCTTCTACACAAGAGCAAGCTGGGGGTTGCATGCCAGTAAGTAACATCTCTCTGGGGCCTCTGTATCATCTTCTGATTCCTGCCCTGTATGAGTTCCATCCTTTGGTGATGGACAGCAATGTGAATGTGAAAGCAGAATAAACCCTTTCCTCAACAACTTGCTTCTTGGCCATGTTATTTTTTGCAGGAATAGAAACCCTGACTAAGACAATGTCTATGCATTCTTACAGTTGCCCTTGGAGGACAGAAGAGGACACTGGACTCTGTGGAACTGGAGTCAAGGGCAGCTCTGGTGAATATGTGTGTAATGAATGGAAGATGATATTGCTTTTTGTTCAGAGCAGAGATCCCATCTGTATTAAGTCCCCCACCCATTCTTAGAGAACAGAGAAAGAGGAGATCTGTTGACTGCTGTCCTCCGTACATTATACAGCTGTTGGGGATAGGAAATCCTGCAGGTGGGGCTACCTCTGCTAAGACCAAGACAGTGAAAATTGCATCAGAGATTGGGTAAGGGCTGCTGAAAAAGCGTCAGGATTTTAAGTCATTTTTCTGTAGGGTCAGGTCATCTACTTGGATCTCAGGACTCTCTGTGTGGGTACATGGGATTGGGCAAGTCCATGTGCACATTTGTGTGTACAAATATGGAGAAGAGGTTGAGTTTTTATGCCTTTCTCACTCACAGACTATCTTAATGTTCAAAGATTTGTTTACCATGTCTTTATATTTAAGGATGCTTTTCCTGTATGTATGTCCCTGTGTGTTGTGGAGGCTGTGCCTGCTGAGACACAAGAGGGCTGATGCCCTGGAACTAGACTTATAGATGTGAGCTGGCCTGTGGGACCTCAAAACTGAACCTGCCTCCTCTAGCAGAGTGGCCAAGTGATCTTACCCTCTGAGCCCTGTCTCTTGTCATCAATCTTATTTATTGAGTCACTAAACTTGGATCTCACCCTGTTAGACTGGCCTGACCAGCAAGCACCAGGGACCCTCCTGTCTCTGCCCACTTGGTAGTGGTATTATAGGTACAGGATCCTACCATCTGGAATATCTAGATAGGTTCTGGGAATTGAACTCTGGCCCTAATGTAGGAATTAATACTTGACTGACCAAGCCCAGCCTCCAGATTTGACCTTATTAATAACAGCTATATGGTCAAAGAGAGATGCAATTTAATGCAGGGAACCTAGGTGATCATTTGCCTCCAAGAAATTTTCAAGGTGCTTTTAAAATTCTTGAGACAATGACTGGAACCAAGAACCTACCACTCCCCATATCTTGCAGATACATAGAAGGTCTTATACCCTGAAGGAGGAACATTTAAGGTAATGTGGATAGCTATATGATGGCAGGCACAGAGTCCTGTCAGCTAGGGCAGAGAAACTAAAAAATAACCTCCCAAACTTGTCTTGACAATATGGAAGAATTTTTCGTGTACATATGTGTGTCATATGTGAAAAGTGTGAATCATGTTTGTGCATGTTGATGTTGATGTCAGAGGTCAACCTCAGGTCCTCTTACTTAGAAAACATGCACCTTAAAGACTTATGTTTAGCTTTTGATTCCATGTCTATGTGTGGGTATGTACGAGCCTTGTGCCAGGAGAAAGCAGAGGTGATGGATTTCTTGGAGATGAACTTATACCCAGCTCAAGCCACCTGATGTGGGTGCTCTTAAATCAACTCCAATCTGCATGAGCACACATAAGAATTTGGAGGTCTAATTCATGTGAGAAAAACCTACACAGCATGTGGCTTTAAGTGTAACCATCTTTACATCCCACCCCTTCTGCAAACCTGGTGATGTCTGTTCCTCCTCTGATCCTTCTTTCTTTGGGATTGCTTTATCATCTTTTTTTGGAGGAGCTGTAGTGCTTTCTGGAACAAAACAAAGAGTTAATAACTTATTGCCCATGTTGGGATGAAACAGTTCCTGTCCAAGCTACGTAGAGTATTAAGGCAAGCTTCTGCTAAGGTTATATCCTTATAGTCTTTGATGTCAGGCCCTTTGTCTCTCAAGTACAGTACAGCAGTAGGGCTAGGCAAAGATGCTCCCATTTGAACCCTAACATGTGCATTATCTCCTAGTTCTTTTGAGAGGCTTAGGGTGGCTGTCACACAAGGAGGTGCTGGGTCATAGGTAGTTAAGGTTCATCTTTGTTATTCATCCTCAATTCCTTCCAATTTCTGACCTGTGGAATCAGCTTGTATGAGATTTAATTCTCGGGTAACTGATACTTGTAATTAGAGTTGTCTTCAGGTTTGTGTGTCTTGTTGTGGGTGCACAGATGTTCCCGATTGTCTACTTCCTCTTTAGAAATGTAACTAGGGGCGCCGAGACACCACCGGAACCTGAAGGGACCGACCAGATAAACAGTTCTCTGCACCCAAATCCGGTGGGAAGGAGAGCTAAAGCTTCAGAGAGGCAGACACGCCTGGGAAGCCAGAAGAGACTACACTTTGCCCACATTTCCAACTCCAGAGGAAAACACCAAAGGCCATCTGGGACCCTGGTGCACGGGGTCTCCCGGAAAGGGCGGCGCAGGCCCTCCTGGTTGCTGCCCTGGCGGAGAGCTCATAAGCAACACCCCACGAGCAAACTTGAGCCTCGGGACCACAGGCAAGACCAACTTTTCTGCTCCAAGCAACCTGACTGGTGGCCTCAGGACACAGGCCCACAGGAACAGCTGAAGACCTGTGATAGGAAAAACTACACCCCGGTGGAAACAGAACACTCTGTTCCCATAACTGGCTGAAAGTCAGGAAAACAGGTCTACAGCACTCCTGACACAAGGCTTATAGGACAGTCTAGCCACTGTCAGAAATAGCAGAACAAAGTAACACCAGAGATAATCTGATGGCGAGAGGCAAGCATAGGAACCCAAGCAACGGAAACCAAGACTACATGGCATCATTGGAGCCCAATTCTCCCACCAAAGTAAACACTGAACCTCCAAACACACCAGAAAAACAAGATCTAGATTCAAAATCATATTTGATGACGATGCTGGTGGACATGAAGAACTCCCTTAGAGAAACACAGGAAAACATAAATAAACAAGTAGAAGCCTATAGAGAAGAATCACAAAAATCCCTGAAAGAATTCCAGGAAAACACAATCAAACAGTTGAAGGAATTAAAAATGGAAATAGAAGCAATCAAGAAAGAACACAGGGAAACAACCCTGGATATAGAAAACCAAAGGAAGAGACAAGGAGCCGTAGATACAAGCATCACCAACAGAATACAAGAGATAGAAGAGAGGATCTCAGGAGCAGAAGATTCCATAGAAATCATCGACACAACTGTCAAAGATAATGTAAAGTGGAAAAAACTACTGGTCCAAAACATACAGGAAATCCAGGACTCAATGAGAAGATCAAACCTAAGTATAATAGGTATAGAAGAAAGTGAAGACTCCCAGCTCAAAGGACCAGTAAATATCTTCAACAAAATCATAGAAGAAAACTTCCCTAACCTAAAGAAAGAGATGCCCATAAGCATACAAAAAGCCTACAGAACTCCAAATAGATTGGACCAGAAAAGAAACTCCTCCTGTCACATAATAGTCAAAACACTAAATGCACAAAATAAAGAAAGAATATTAAAAGCAGTAAGGGAAAAAGGTCAAGTAACATATAAAGGCAGACCTATCAGAATCACACCAGACTTCTTGCCAGAGACTATGAAACCCAGAAGATCCTGGACAGATGTCATACAGACCGTAAGAGAACACAAATGCCAGCCCAGGTTACTGTATCCAGCAAAACTCTCAATTAACATAGATGGAGAAACCAAGATATTCCATGACCAAAACCAAATTTACCCAATATCTTTCTACAAATCCAGCACTACAAAGGATAATAAATGGTAAAGTCCAACATAAGGAGGCAAGCTACACCCTAGAAGAAGCAAGAAACTAATCATTTGGCAACAAAACAAAGAGAAAAAAACACACAAACGTAACCTCCATCCAAATATGAATATAACTTCTCAATAATCACTATTCCTTAATATCTCTCAACATCAATGGTCTCAACTCCCAATAAAAAACACAGATTAACAAATGGATACCCAATGAAGATCCTGCATTCTCTGCCTACAGGAAACACACCTCAGAGACAAAGACAGACACTACCTCAGAGTGAAAGTCTGAAAACAACTTTCAAACAAATGGTTGGAAGAAGCAAGCTGGAGTAGTCATTCTAATATCAAATAAAATCAAATTTCAACTAAAAGTCATCAAAAAAGATAAGGAAGGACACTTCATATTTATCAAAGAAATAATCCACCGAGATGAACTCTCAATCCTAAATATCTATGCTCCAAATACAAGGGCACTTACATACATAAAAGAAACTTTACTAAAGCTCAGAGCAAAAATTGCACCTCACACAATAATAGTAGGAGATTTCAACACCCCAGTCTCATCAATGGACAGATCATGGAAACAAATTAAACAAGGACAAAGACAGACTAAGAGAAGTCATGATCCAAATGGAATTAACAGATATTAATAGAACATCCTATTCTAAAACAAAAGGATTTATCTTCTTCTCAACACCTCATGGTACTTTCTCCAAAACTGACCATATAATCGGTCATAAAACAGGCCTCAACAGATACAGACAGATAGAAATAATCCCATACGTCCTATCAGACCACCACGGGCTAAAGCTGGTCTTCAATAACAATAAGGGAAGAAAGCCCACATATACCTGGAAGTTGAATAATGCTTTACTCAATGACAACCTGGTCAAAGAAGAAATAAAGAAATTAAAGACTTTTTAGAATTTAATGAAAAGGAAGGTACATGATACCCAAGGTTTTGGGACACAATGAGAGCTGTGCTAAGAGGAATACTCAGAGCTCTGAGCGACTGCAGAAAGAAACAGGAGAGAGCATATATCAGCAGCTTGACAGCACACCTAAAAGCTCTAGAACAGAAAGAACCAAATACACCCAGGAGGAGAAGAAGGAGGCAGGAAATAATCAAACTCACAGCTGAAATCAACCAAGTAGAAACTAAAAGGACTGCAAAAAAACAAAACAAAACAAAACAAAAAAACCCTCAACAGAACCAAAAGCTTGTTCATTGAGAAAAATTAACAGAACAGATAAAACCTTAGCAAGACTAACCACAGGATACAGAGTGTGTCCAAATTAACAAAATCAGAAATGAATAGGGAGATATAACTGCAGAATCATAGGAAATTCAAAAAATCATCAGATATTACTATAAAAGCCTATATTCAACAAAACTTCAAAATATGGAGGAAATGTATAATTTCCTCGACAGAAACCAGGTACCAAAGTTTAATCAGGAACAGATAAACCATTTAAACAACCCCATTACTCCTAAAGAAATAGAAGCACTATTAAAAGTCTCCCAACCAAAAATGCCTAGGTCCAGATGGGTTCAGTGCAGAAATCTATCAGACCTTCATACCAATATTATCCAAACTATTCCAACCAATAGAAACAGATGGAGCACCACCAAATTCCCTCTATGAAGCCACAATTACTCTTATACCTAAACCACAAAAAGACCAAACGAAGAAAGAGAACTTCAGACCAATTTCCCTTATGGATTATGATGCAAAGGTACTCAATAAAATTCTTGCAAACCAAATCCAAGAGCACATCAAAACAATCATCCACCATGATCAAGTAGGCTTCATCCTAGGTATGTAGGGATGGTTTAATATACGGAAAACCATCAACGTAATCCAGTATATAAACAAACTGAAAGATAAAAACCACATGATCATTTCATTAGATGCTGAGAAAGCATTTGAGAAAATTCAACACCCCTTCATGATAAAAGTCCTGAAAAGAATAGGAATTGAGGGCCCACACCTAAACATAGTAAAAGCCATATACAGCAAAACAGTAGCTAATACTAAACTAAATGGAGAGACTGAACACCTAGTGAACGTGATTGTTGGGGGGAGGTTGGTAATGGGGGGAGGATGGGAAGGGGAACACCCATATAGAAGGGGAGGGGGAGAGATTAGGGGGATGTTGGCCTGGAGACCGGGAAGGGGAATAACAATCGAAATGTAAGAAATACTCAAGTTAATGAAGATATATATATATATCTATATATATCTATATATATATCTCACATACCCTGAAAAAAATAAACATGTAGCGCAATGGGGATAGCTGTTAAAGGACAGGTACAGAGACCTATCACCTAGTGCTGAGAAACACAACATTACCCTCCCACACCTCTGTGTCGACAAGTAGAAAAATTAACCTTGTACATATGTGTGTGGTATGTGATCAGTGTTAATTATGTGTGTCATGTTGATGCTGGTGCCAGAGGTCAACTTCAGGTGTCCTTGATCAGGAAACATCTACCTTAAAACAAAGACTTATTTTTAACTTTAATTTCATGCCTATGTGTGGGTATGTATGAGCCTTTTGCCAGCAGAGGACAGAGGTGTTGGGTTTCTTGGAGATGAATTTACACCCAGCTCTGAGCCACCTGATGTGGGTGCCCTTAAATCAACTCCAACCTGCATGAGCGCACAGAAGAATATGGAGGTCTAACTCACCTGACAGAAACCTACACAGCCTGTGGCTGTAAGTGTAACCATCTTTACATCCCACCCCTCCTGCAAACCTGGTGATTTCTGTTCCTTCTCTGATCCTTCTTCCTTCGGGGTTGCTTTATCATCTTTTTTTGGAGGAGTTGTGCTTTCTGCAACAAAAGATAGAGTTAATAACCTATTGCCCACACTGGGATAAGAACAGTTCATGTCCAAACTACATAGAGTATTAAGGCAAGCTTCTGCTAAGGTTATATCCTTGTAGTCTTTGTTGTCAGGCCCTTTGTCTCTAAAGTAGAGTAAGGCAGTAGAGAGAGGCAATGATGCTCCCATTTGAACCCTCAACATGTGCATGCTCTCCTAGTTCTTCTGACAGGCTTTGGGTGTGTGTCACAAGGAGGTGCTGGGTTATAGGCAGTTAAGGTTCATCTTCGTTATTCATCCCCAATTCCTTCCAATTTCTGACCTGTGGAAGCAGCTTGTATGAGATTTAATTCGCGGGTAACTGATACTTGTAATTAGAGTTGTCTTCAGGTTTGTGTGTCTTGTTGTGGGTGCACAGATGTTCCTGATTGTCTACTTCCTCTTTAGAAATGTAACTAGGTTTTGAAAAGAATACATTTTCAACCAAAAGTCATCAAAAAAGACAAGGAAGGACAGTTCATATTCATCAAAGGAATAATCCACCAAGACAAACTCTCAGTCCTAGATATCGATGCTCCAAATACAAGGGCACCTACATACATAAAAGAAACCTTACTAAAGCTCAAAGCACACAGTGCACCTCACACAATAATAGTAGGAGATTTCAACACCCCACTCTCATCAATGGACAGATCATGGAAACAGAAATTGAACAGAGACATAGACAGAGTAAGAGAAGTCATGATCCAAATGGACTTAACAGATATTTACAGAACATTCTATCCTAAAAGGAAAGGATTTACCTTCGTCTCACCACCTCATGGTACTTTTTCCAAAATTGACCATAAAATGGGTCATAAAACAGGCCTCAACAGATACAGAAAGATAGAAATAATCCCATGCGTCCTATCAGACCACCACGGGCTAAAGCTGGTCTTCAATAACAATAAGGTAAGAACGCCCACATATATGT
This sequence comes from Rattus rattus, assembly GCF_011064425.1. Classification (NCBI taxonomy): domain Eukaryota; kingdom Metazoa; phylum Chordata; class Mammalia; order Rodentia; family Muridae; genus Rattus; species Rattus rattus. Next base: position 180,071,973 of record NC_046155.1, read on the forward strand.
GGAACTTGAACAATGCTCTACTCAATGATAACCTGGTCAAGGAAGAAATAAAGAAAGAAATTAAAGACTTCTTAGAATTTAATGAAAATGAAGGAACAACATATCAAAACTTATGGGACACAATGAAAGCTGTGCTAAGAGGAAAACTCATAGCTCTGAGTGCCTGCAGAAAGAAACAGGAGAGAGCATATATCAGCAGCTTGACAGCACACATAAAAGCTCTAGAACAAAAAGAAGCAAATACACCCAGTAGAAGTAGAAGGCAGGAAATAATCAAACTCAGAGCTGAAATCAACCAAATAGAAACAAAAAGGACCATAGAAAGAATCAGCAGAACCAAAAGTTGGTTCTTTGAGAAAGTCAACAAGATAGATAAACCCTTAGCCAGACTAACCACAGGACACAGAGAGTGTGTCCAAATTAGCAAAATCAGAAATGAAAAGGGAGACATAATACAGAATCAGAGGAAATTCAAAAAATCATCCGATCCTACTACAAAAGCCAATATTCAACAAAACTGGAAAATCTGCAGGAAATGGACAATTTCCTAGACAGATACCAGGTACCGAAGTTAAATCAGGAACAGATAAACCAGGTAAACAACCCCATAAACTCCTAATGAAATAGAAGCAGTCATTAAAGGCCTCCCAACCAAAAAGAGCCCAGGTCCAGACGGGTTCAGTGCAGAATTCTATCAGACCTTCATAGAAGACCTCATCATACCAATACTATCCAAACTATTCCACAAAATTGAAGCTGATGAAGCCCTACCGAATTCCTTCTATGAAGCCACAATTACTCTTTTACCTAAACCACACAAAGACCCAACAAAGAAAGAGAACTTCAGACCAATTTCCCTTATGACTATCAACGCAAAAATACTCAATAAAATTCTGGCAAACCGAATCCAAGATCACATCAAAACAATCATCCACCATGATCAAGTAGGCTTCATCCCAGGCATGCAGGGATGGTTTAATATACGGAAAACCATCTACGTGATCCATTATCTAAACAAACGGAAAGAACAAAACCATATGATCATTTCATTAGATGCTGAGAAAGCATTTGACAAAATTCAACACCCCTTCCTGATAAAAGTCCTGGAAAGAATAGGAATTCAAGGCCCATACCTAAACATAGTAAAAGCCATATACAGCAAACCAGTCGCTAACATTAAAGTAAATGGAGGTAAACTTGAAGCAATCCCACTAAAATCAGGGACTAGACAAGGCTGCCCACTCTCTTCCCTACTTATTCAATATAGTTCTTGAAGTTCTAGCCAGAGCAATCAGACAACAAAAGGAGATCAAGGGGATACAGATTGGAAAAGAAGTCGTCAAAATATCACTATTTGCAGATGATATGATAGTATATTTAAGCGATCCCAAAAGTTCCACCAGGGAACTACTAAACCTGATAAACACCTTCAGCAAAGTGGCTGGCTATAAATTAACTCAAATAAATCAGTAGCCTTCCTCTACACAAAAGAGAAACCAGCCGAGAAAGAAATTAGGGAAACGACACCCTTCCTAATAGTCCCAACTAATAATAATAAAAAAAAATACCTTGGTGTGACTGTGACCAAGCAAGTAAAAGATCTGTATGATAAGATCTTCAAGCCTCTGAAGAAAGAAATTGAAGAAGACCTCAGAAGATGGAAAGATCTCCCATGCTTGTGGATTTGCAGGATCGCATAGTAAAAATGGCCATTTTACCAAAAGCAATCTACAGATTCAATGCAATCCCCATCAAAATACCAATGCAATGCTTCAGAGAGTTAGACAGAACAATTTGCAAATTCATCTGGAATAACAAAAAACCCAGGATAGCTAAAACTATCCTCAACAATAAAAAGGAACTTCTGGGGAATCACTATCCCTGAACTCAAGCAGTATTACAGAGCAATAGTGATAAAAACTGCATGGTATTGGTACAGAGACAGACAGACAGAGCAGTGGAATAGAATTGAAGACCCAGAAATGAACCCACACACCTAAGGTCACTTGATTTTTGACAAAGGAGCCAAAACCATCCAATGCAAAGAAGATAGCATTTTCAGCAAATGGTGCTGGTTCAAGTGGAGGTCTACATGCAGAAGAATGCAGATCGATCCATGCTTATCACCCTGTACAAAGCTTAAGTCCAAGTGGATCAAGGACCTCCACATCAAACCAGATACACTCAAACTAATAGAAGAAAAACTGGGGCAGCATCTCGAACACATGGGCACTAGAAAAAATTTCCTGAACAAAATACCAATGGCTTATGCTCTAAGATCAAGAATCGACTAATGGGATCTCATAAAACTACAAAGCTTATGTAAGGCAAAGGACACTGTTCTTAGGACAAAACGGCAACCAACAGATTGGGAAAAGATCAGAGGGCTTATATCCAAAATATACAAAGAACTCAAGAAGTTAGACCAAATTGACAAGATGGATGAGACAAATAACCCTAGAAAAAATGGGGTTCAGAGCTAAACAAAAGAATTCACAGCTGAGGAATGCCGAATGGCTGAGAAACACAATAAAAAGAAATGTTCAACATCTTTAGTCATAAGGAAATGCAAATCAAAACAACCCTGAGATTTCACCTCACACCAGTGAGAATGGCTAAGATCAAAACTCAGGTGACAGCAAATGCTGGTGAGGATGCGGAGAAAGAGGAACACTCCCCTATTGTTGGTGGGATTGCAGACTCGTACAATCATTCTGGAAATCAGTCTGGAGGTTCCTCAGAAAATTGGACATTGAATTGCCTGAGGATCCAGCTATACCTCTCTTGGGCATATACTCAAAAGATACCCCAATATATAACAAAGACACATCCTCCACTATGTTCATAGCAGCCTTATTTATAATAGCCAGAAGCTGGAAAGAACCCAGATGCCCTTCAACAGTGGAATGGATACAGAAAATGTGGTATATCTACAGAATGGAACATTACTCAGCTATCAAAAACAATGACTTTATGAAATTCATAGGCAAATGGATGGAACTGGAAAATATCCTGAGTGAGGTAACCTAATCACAGAAAAACACACATGGTATGCACTCATTGATAAGTGGCTATTAGCCCCAATGCTTGAATTACTCTAGATCTACAGAACACATGAAACTCAAGAAGGATGACCAAAATGTGAATGCTTCACTCCTTCTTTATAAGGGGAACAAGAATACCCTTGGCAGGGAAGAGGGAGGCAAAGTTTAGAACAGAGGCAGAAGGAACACCCATTTGGAGCCTGCCCCACATGTGACCCATACATATTCAGCCACCCAATTAGATAAGATGGATGAAGCAAGAAGTGCATGCCCACGGGAACCGGATGTAGATCTCTGAGAGACACAGCCAGAATATAGCAAATACATAGGCGAATGCCAGCAGCAATCCACTGAACTGAGAATGGGACCCCCATTGAAGGAGTCAGAGAAAGGACTGGAAGAGCTTGAAGAGGCTCGAGACCCCATATGAACATCAGTGCCAAGCAGCCAGAGCTTCCAGGGACTAAGCCACTACCTAAAGACTATACATGGACTGACCCTGGACTCTGACCTCATAGGTAGCAATGAATAGCCTAGTAAGAGCACCAGTGGAAGGGGAAGCCCTTGGTCCTGCCAAGACTGAACCCCAGTGAATGTGGTTGTTGGGGGTGGGTGGTAATGGGGGAGGATGGGGAGGGATCACACATATAGAAGGGAGGGAGAGGTTAGGGGGACGTTGGCCCAGAAACTGGGAAGGGGAATAACAATTGAAATATAAATAAGAAATACTCGACTTAATAAAAAAAAAAAACCTACACAGCATGTGTCTTGAAGTGCACCCATCTTTATACCCCACCTTCCGCCAAACCTGATGATGTCTGTTCCTCCTCTGATCTTTCCTCCTTCGGGATTGCTTTATCATCTTTTCTTGGAGGAGTAATTGTGCTTTCTGTAATAGAGAGAAAGAGTTAATTCAGTCTAAGTATCCCAGCTGGGGATGAGAACACTTCATCTTCAAACTATATAGAGGATGAAGGGAAGCCTTTGCACAGTTTATGTACTGTGTAGTCTCTGATGTCAGGACCATTGCCTCAGGAGTTCAGTAAAGCAGCTGAGATGGGCGAAGATGCTCCACTGGGACCGTAACATGTGCATTCCACACTACTTCTTTTGAGAGGCATAGGGTGTGTGTCACAAGGGGTTCTGGGTCATAGGCATTTAAGGGTTCATCTTCATTACTCAACCTCAATTTCTCCAATTTCCAGACATGCAAAAGCAGATATTCACTTAATACTTGTAATTAGAGTTGTCTTCAACTTTTGTTTGTTTGTGTGGGTGCACAGGTGTCACCTGTGGTCTTTTTCTTCTGCAGGGACCTTTCAAATTTTGGAAAAAATATACATTTCATTTTCCTACATGTTTCTGTGTGCAGGCAGATGGCCTTGGAGGCCAGAGGAGAACGTGGACTCTGAGTCACTTGAACATGGATTGTTTTGAATGGAACATGATATTGCTGTTTGTTCAAAGCAGAGGTACCATGTGTATCATTCTCCCCCACCCTTAGGCAACAGATGATGGTGAGGAGAGGTGTGAACTGCTGTCCTATGGATATCATACATCTGTTGGGCACATGAAGTCATGCAGCTGGGACTACCTGTGGGAGATTGAGTCATTTAAAATTGCCTAAGAGATTTGGTAGGGGCTCCTGAGGAAGTGTCAGCACTTGGAATCATTTCTCTGCAGGAGCTTGTCCTCTGCTTGGTTGTAATAGCTCTCAGTGTGTACTTGGAGGGGGCGGTCCATGTGCACATTTGTGTGCTCATGTATGGACGAAAGGTTGACTTTTCATGTCTTACTCACTCTCAATATTAACTTTTAAAGATGTATTTATCTTTATTTAAGAATGCTTTTCCTGTATGTATGTCCCTGTACCCTGTGCAGGCAGGGTATGCCTGCTAAGACCACAAGAGGGCACATCCCCTGGAATAGACTTACAGATGTTAGCTGGATTGTCGGAGTTCAAAACTGAACTTGGATCCTACAGAAGACTGGTCAAATGATCCTACCCGATGAGCCCTCTCTGTTCTCCAATCTTAGTTTTGGAGAGTCTCACTAAACCTGTATTTCACCATGGTAGACTGGGCTGGCAAGCAAGTACCAGGGATCCTCCTGTCTCTGCCTCCTTGGTGGTGGTATTATAAGCACATGGTCATCCCCCTGGTATATTTAGGTAGTTCCTGGGAATGGAACTCTGGTCATAGTACAGGAAGCATTGCTTTGAGTGACCAAGAAATGCCTCCAGATACAACAAAATTAATAACAGCTATATACCCAAACACAGATGCAATTTAATGCAGTCTATATCAGGAGACTAGCTGATCATTTCCATTCAAGAAATTGCCAAGGTGATTCTAAAATTCATGATACAATGAATGGAACCAAGAACCCACCCCCCCCCAAATCTTGCAGCCACATAAAAACTCATATATTGTTAAAGAAGCAACAATTTAGCCAATGGGGGGGGGAGAACTGTAAAAAGACAGGCACAGAGACCAGTCACCTAGGGCTGAGATACCCCAAGTTACTGTGCCACACCTCTGTGTGGACAATGTAGAAGAATCGATCTTGTACATATATGTGTTGTACGTTATAAGTGTTAAGTGTGTGTGGGCATTTGGATGTTGGGGTCAGAGGTCAACCTTAGGTTTTCGTGCTCAGGAAACATCCACCCTAACACAAAGACTTATTTTAGTTTTAATTCTATGTCTATGTGAGGGGATCGGTGAACACTGTGCCAGCAGACGACAGAGGTCTTGGATTTCCTGGAGCTGGATTTATACTTAGCTCTGAGCCACCTGACGTGGGTGCTGGTAAATCAGCTCCATCCTGCATGTACACAGTGAGAATGCAGGGGTCTAAAGCTTCAGATCAAAGCCTGTACAGCATGTGGCTTTAAGTGCACCTGACTTTACACCCCACCCCTCCTGCCTGCAAACCTGATGTCTGTTCCTCCTCTGATCCTTTATCCTTCGGGCTTGCTTTATCAGACTTCTCTGGAGTGATTTTGCTTTCTGCAACAGAGAGGAAGAGTTATTTCAGTCTAACTATCCCAGCTGGGGATGAGAACACCTCATTTCCACATTTCATAGAGGATTAAGGCAAGCCTTTGCACAGTTTACGCCCTGTGCAGTCTGTGAGGCCAGTTCCTTTGGCTCAGGAGTACATTAAGGCAGCAGAGATAGGAGAAGGTACTCCATTTGGACCCAACTTGTGCATTCTACACTTCTACATCTGAGCGCCTCAGGGTGGGTTTCGCAGTGAGGTGCCGTGTTATAGGCATTCAGGGTTCATCTTGGTTAAAGGAATCCTCAATTCCTTTAAATTTCAGACCTGTGTAAGCAGCTTTTAATTAGAGTGTAATTAGCTTTTAATTGATACTTGTAATTAGAATGGTCTTCAGCATTGTGTTTGTTGTTGTGGGTCCACAGTTTTTTTTGCCATGGTCTCCTTCTTCTGTAGGCAACCACCTTGGTGTTGAAAATAATTCATATCCTTTTTTTGTACATGTGTGTAATGGCAGGTTTTATGTGTCAACTTGACACAAGCTTAAGTTACCACAGACATAGGAGCTTCAGTTGAGGAAATGCCTCCATGAGACCTAGCCTTAAGGCATTGTCTCAACTAGTGATCAAGGGGGGAGGACCCAGCCCATTGTGGATGGTGCTGTCCCTGGGTTGGTAGTCTTGGGTTCTATAAAAGAGCAAGCTTAGCAAGCCAGGGGTTTCATGCCAGCAAATAACATCTCTCAGGGGCCTTATGTATCAGGTCCTGGTTCCTTCCCTGTGTGAGTTCAGTCCTGAATTCCTTTGGTGATG
>NC_046155.1:180078931-180237760 GCF_011064425.1 Rattus rattus
AAAATTGGACACTGAACTACCTGAGGACCCAGCTATACTTTGGGCATATACCCAAAATATGCCCCAAATATTTAAAGAATGACACAGCTACTATAATTCATAGCAGCCTTATTTATAATAGCCAGGCTGAAAGAACCCAGATGCCCTCTGCTAACAGAGGAATGGATACACAAAATGTGGTACATCTACACAATTGAATATTACCCGGCTATCAAAAACAATGACTATGAAATTCATAAGGAAAATGGATGAACTGAAAATATCATCCTGTGTGAGGTACCCAATCACAGAAAAAACACATGGTAATTGGATTGATAATGGCTATTAGCCCAAATGCTTGAATTACCCTTGATACATGAACACATGAAACTCCAAGAAGGATGACCAAAATGCGAATGTTTACCCTCTTTAAAAGGAATAAGAATACCTTTGGCAGGGCATAGGGAGGCAAAAGTTTAGGAACAGAGGCAGAAGGAACACCCATTCAGAGCTCGCCCCACGAACAGGACATTGAGCTCTGTGGAACTGGAGTTAAAGGCAGCTGTGAGCCACTTCAATGTGTGTGCTATAAGGGGAACATGACTTTACTCTTCAAAGCAGAGATACCATCTCTATGAACTTCCAATCCTAAGGGAACAGAGGGTGGGGAGGAGAGATGTGAACTGCTATCCTTTGGACATGATGGAGCTGCTTGGCTACATGAAATCATGCAGCTGAGACTCCCTGTGCAAACTTCAGACACTTAAAAATGCATAAGAGTTTGGGTGCGGGCTCCTGAGGAAGTATCAGCATTTGGAGTTGCTGCTCTGCAGCAGCTCCTCCTCTTAGTGGCCACGGCTCTGTGTGTACATGCACGCTGGCAGGTCCATGTGCAAATTCTGTGACCATCGGTGGACCATAGGTTGACTTTTCACGTCTTTCTCAGTCACTCTCAGTCTTAACTTCTAAAGATGTATTTATCTTTAAGAATGCTCTTCCTGTATGTATGTCCCTGTACCCTGTGCCAGGCAGGCTATGCCTACTTAGACTACAAGAGGGCAAATTCCTTGAGACTAGACTTACGGATATGAGCTGGCATGTGAGAACCGAAAACTGATTTTGCATTCTCCAAAACAGTAGCCAAGTGATTTTGACCCTCCCAGCCCTGTCTCTTGTCTCCAATCTTAGTTTTGGAGAGTCTCACTAAACCTGGATCTCACCATGGTAGCCTGGGCTGGCCAGCAAGCAGCAGGGATCCTCCTGTCTCTGCCTCCTTGGTGGTTGTTTTATAGTCACATGCCCCTCCCACCAGCCCATCTAGAGGGGTTCTGGGAATGGAACTCTGGCCCAAGCACAGAAAGCATTTCTTTACTGAGCAAGACAAGCCTCCAGTTTCAACCTCATTAACAGTTATATACCCAAACACAGATGCAATTTAATGCCGTGCATATCAGTCACCTAGGTGATCATTTCCCTGTATGAAATTGTCAAGGCAATTTTAAAATTTATGACACAAACCAATGGAACCAAGAACTAGCACTCCACATATCTAGGAGACACTTTGAAAGTCATATACCCTGAAAGAAGCAACATGTTGCCCAATGGGGATAGCTGTTAAAGGACAGGCACGGAGACCTGTCACCTAGTGCTGAGAAATACAACATTACCCTCCCACACACCTGTGTTGACAAGTAGACAAATTAACCTTGTACATATGTGTGTGGTATGTGATCAGTGTTAATGTTGATCAACATGTGTGTCATGTTGATGTTGGTGCCAGAGGTCAACTTCAGGTGTCCTTGATCAGGAAACATCTACCTTAAAACAAAGACTTATATTTAACTTTAATTTCATGCCTATGTGTGGGTATGTATGAGCCTTTTGCCAGCAGAGGACAGAGGTGTTGGGTTTCTTGGAGATGAATTTACACCCAGCTCTGAGCCACCTGATGTGGGTGCCCTTAAATCAACTCCAACCTGCAGGAGCGCACAGAAGAATATGGAGGTCTAACTCACCTGACAGAAACCTACACAGCATGTGGCTGTAAGTGTAACCATCTTTACATCCCACCCCTCCTGCAAACCTGGTGATTTCTGTTCCTTCTCTGATCCTTCTTCCTTCGGGGTTGCTTTATCATCTTTTTTTGGAGGAGTTGTTGGGCTTTCTGGAACAAAACAAAGAGTTAATAACTTATTGCCCATGTTGGGATGAAACAGTTCATGTCCAAACTACATAGAGTGTTAGGCAAGCTTCTGCTCAGGTTATATCCTTATAGAATTTGATGTCAGGCCCTTTGTCTCTCAAGTACAGTGAGGCAGTAGTAGAGAGAGGCAACGATGCTCACATCTGAACCCTAACATGTGCATTATCTCCTAGTTCTTTTGAGAGGCTTAGGGTGGCTGTCACACAAGGAGGTGCTGGGTCCTAGGTAGTTAAGGTTCATCTTTGTTATTCATCCCCAATTCCTTCCAATTTCTGACCTGTGGAAGCAGCTTGTATGAGAAATAATTAGCGTGTAACTGATACTAGTAATTAGAGTTGTCTTCAGGTTTGTGTGTCTTGTTGTGGGTGCACAGATGTTCCCCATTTTCTACTTCCTCTTTAGAAATGTAACTTGGTTTGGAAAATAATACATTTTCAACCAAAACTCATCAAAAAAGATAAGGAAGGACACTTCATATGCATCAAAGTAATAGGCCACCGAGATGAATTCTTATTCCTAAATATCTATGCTACAAATACAAGGGCACCTACATACATAAAAGAAACTTTACTAAAGCTCAGAGCAAACATTGCATCTCACACAATAATAGTAGTAGATTTCAACACCCCAGTCTCATCAATGGACAGATCATGGAAACAAATTAAACAGGGACAAAGACAGACTAAGAGAAGTCATGATCCAAATGGAATTAACAGATTATTTATAGATCATTCTATCATAAAACAAAAGGATTTACCTTGTTCTCAACACCTCATGGTACTTTCTCCAAAACTGACCACATAATCAGTCAGAAAACAGGACTCAACAGATACAGACAGAAATAATCCAATGCGTCCTATCAGACCACCACGGGCTAAAGCTGGTCTTCAATAACAATAAGGAAAGAAAGACCAAGTATACCTGGAAGTTGAATAATGCTTTACTCAATGATAACCTGGTCAAGGAAGAAATAAAGACAGAAATTAAAGACTTCATAGAATTTAATGAAAAGGAAGGTACATGATACTCAAGTTTATGGGACAAAATGAAAACTGTGCTAAGAGGAATACTCAGAGCTCTGAGTGACTGCAGAAAAATAGGAGCGAGCATGTATCAGCAGTTTGATAGGACACCTAAAAGCTCTAGAACAAAAAGAAGCAAATAAACCCAGGAGAAGTAGAAGGCAGGAAATAATCAAACTCAGAGCTGAAATCAACCAAGTAGAAACAAAAAGAACCATAGAAAAAATCAACAGAACCAAAAGGTGGTTCTTTGAGAAAATCAACAAGATAGATAAACCCTTTGCCAGACTAACGAGAGGACGTAGAGAGTGTGTCCAAATTAACAAAATCAGAAATGAAAAGGTAGACATAACTACAGAATCAGAGGAAATTCAAAAAATCATCAGACCCTACTACAAAAGCCTTTTTTCAACAAAACTTGAAAATCTGCAGGAAATGGACAATTTCCTATACAGATACCAGGTACCGAAGTTAAATCAGGAACAGATAAACCAGTTAAACAACCCCATAACTCCTAAGGAAATAGAAGCACTCATTAAAGGCCTCCCAACCAAAAAGAGCCCATGTCCAGACGGGTTAGTGCAGAATTCTATCAGACCTTCATAGAAGACCATCATACCAATACTATCCAAACTATTCCACAAAATTGAAACAGATGGAGAGCTACCGAATTCCTTCTATGAAGCCACAATTACTCTTTTACATAAACCACACAAAGACCCAACAAAGAAAGAGAACTTCAGACCAATTTCCCTTATGAATATCAAGGCAAAAATACTCAATAAAATTCTGGCAAATTTAGTTTTTTACTTTTCTTTTTTGGTAGGGTCTTCAATATAAATGTGGCTTCTTAAAAGATCTTGACTTTTTGAGATTCCACTTCGTAATTATCAGGGAAATTTCTGCTACGAATGAACTGGAGTGCTGTATTTCCACTGTGGTTTGGATATTAAATATTCCCCACTCTCAAGTGTTGAAGGTGTGGTCCCCAAAGTAATTGCAAAGGCAGGACTTATAGGAAGTGATTGGCTCATGAAAGCTCTAACCTAAGTCCTTTGTTTAATTCACAAATGGTTTCACAATCTGATGACCTTTCTGGAGGATGGAGGAAACAGAGATATGGCACTTGGCTTGAGGAAGTAGGTCAGGGGGAGTCCCTGAAGGCAGGCCCTTATGTACCCCCTTTGCCTATTTGAAGGTGAGTCCAGTGAACAACTTGTCCAAGTCATTCTCTTCCTTGGCCATGACTCCACAACTCAGGCTGGAGGCTTGATCGCAGTATTCCTACAGCCCAGCCCATGCAATTGTGTCAAGAGAAATGCTAACTGAATACATCATTTCCACTGTACATTATTTTAAAAAGCTATTTCCTTTATACAGAGCCAGCAAATGAGCAGATTTGTTGGTACCTGGAATACTTTCATTAGATCATCTAAAATATATTAATAAATGTTGAGAACTTTGAAAAAAAATTCTAGCAAACTGAATCCAAGATCACATCAAAACAATCATTCACCATGATCAAGTAGGCTTTGTCCCAGGCATGCAGGGATGGTTTAATATATGGAAAACCATCAACGTAATCCATTATCTAAACAAACTGAAACAACAAAACCACATGATCATTTCATTAGATGCTGAGAAAGCATTTGACAAAATTCAACACCCCTTCATGATAAAAGTCCTGGAAAGAATAGGAATTCAAGGCCCATACCTAAACATAGTAAAAGCCATATACAGCAAACCAGTAGCTAACATTAAACTAAATGGAGAGAAACTTGAAGCAATCCCACTAAAATCAGGGACTAGACAAGGCTGCCCACTCTCTCCTACTTATTCAATATAGTTCTTGATGTTCTAGCCAGAGCAATCAGACAACAAATGGAGATCAAGGGGATACAGATTGGAAAAGAAGAAGTAAAAATATCACTATTTGCAGATGATATGATAGTATATTTAAGCGATCCCAAAAGTTCCACCAGGGAACTACTAAACCTGATAAACACCTTCAGCAAAGTGGCTGACTATAAATTAACTCAAATAAATCAGTAGCCTTCCTCTACACAAAAGAGAAACCAGCCGAGAAAGAAATTAGGGAAATGACACCCTTCATAATAGTCCCAAAGAATAAAAAAATACCTCGGTGTGACTGTGACCAAGCAAGTAAAAGATCTGTATGATAAGATCTTCAAGCCTCTGAAGAAAAAAACTGAAGACATCAGAAGATGGAAAGAACTCCCATGCTCATGGATTGGCAGGATTAACATAGTAAAAATGGCCATTTTACCAAAAGCGATCTACAGATTCAATGCAATCCCCATCAAAATACCAATGCAAATCTTCAGAGAGTTAGACAAAACAATTTTCAAATTCATCTGTAGTAACAAAAAAAACCCAGGATAGCTAAAACTATCCTCAAAAAAAGGGACTTCTGGGGAATCACTATCCCTGAACTCAAGCAGTATTACAGAGCAATAGTGATAAAAACTGCATGGTATTGGTACAGAGACAGACAGATAGACCAATGGAATAGAATTGAAGACCCAGAAATGAACCCACACACCTATGGGCACTTGATTTTTGACAAAGGAGCCAAAACCATCCAATGGAAAGAAGATAGCATTTTCAGCAAATGGTGCTGGTTCAAGTGGAGGTCTACATGTAGAAGAATGCAGATGGATCCATGCTTATCACCCTGTACAAAGCTTAAGTCCAAGTGGATCAAGGACCTCCACATCAAACCAGATACACTCAAACTAACAGAAGAAAAAGTGGGGAAGCATCTGGAACACATGGGCACTGGAGAAAATTTCCTGAACAAAACACCAATGGCTTATGCTCTAAGACCCAGAATCGACAAATGGGATCTCCTAAAACTGCAAATCTTCTGTAAGGCAAAGGACACTGTGGTTAGGACAAAACGGCAACCAACAGATTGGGAAAAGATCTTTACCAATCCTACAACAGACAGAGGGCTTATATCCAAAATATAGAAAGGACTCAAGAAGTTAGACCGCAGGGAGACAAATAACGCTATTAAAAAATGGGGTTCATAGCTAAACAAAAATTCACAGCTGAGGAATGCTGAAAGGCTGAGAAACAGTTAAAGAAATGTTCAACATCTTTAGTCATAAGGGAAATGCAAATCAAAACAACCCTGAGATTTCACCTCACACCAGTGAGAATGGCTAAGATCAAAAACTCAGGTGACAGCAAATGCTGGCGAGGATGCGGAGAAAGAGGAACACTCCTCCATTGTTGGTGGGATTGCAGACTGGTACAACCATTCTGGAAATCAGTCTGGAGGTTCCTCAGAAAATTGGACACTGAACTACCTGAGGACCCAGCTATACCTCTCTTGGGCATATACCCAAAATATGCCCCAACATTTAAGAATGACACATGCTTCACTATGTTCATAGCAGCCTTATTTATAATAGCCAGAAGCTGGAAAGAACCCAGATGCCCTTCAACAGAGGAATGGATACACAAAATGTGGTACATCTACACAATTGAATATTACTCGGCTATCAAAAACAATGACTATGAAATTCATAAGGAAATGGATGGAACTGGAAAATATCATCCTGTGTGAGGTACCCAATCACAGAAAAACACACATGGTATGCACTGATTGATAAGTGGCTATTAGCCCAAATGCTTGAATTACCCTTGATACACAGAACACATGAAACTCAAGAAGGATGACCAAAATGTGAATGCTTCACTCCTTCTTTAAAAGAGGAACAAGAATACCCTTGGCAGGGCATAGGGAGGCAAAGTTTTGAACAGAGGCAGAAGGAACACCCATTCAGAGGCTGCTCCACATGTGACCCATACATATTTAGCCACCCAACTAGATAAGATGGATGAAGCAAAGAAGTGCAGGCCGACAGGAAGCGGATGTAGATCTCTCCTGAGAGACACAGCCAGAATACAGCAAATACAGAGGCGAATGCCAGCAGCAAACCACTGAACTGAGAATGGGACCCCGTTGAAGGAATCAGGAAAGAACTGGAAGAGCTTGAAGGGGCTCGAGACCCCCATATGAAAACAATGCCAAGCAACCAGAGCTTCCAGGGACTAAGCCACTACCCAAAGACTACATGGACTGACCCTGGACTCCAACCTCATAGGTAGCAATGAATATCCTAGTAAGAGCACCAGTGGAAGGGGAAGCCCTGGGTCCGGCCAAGACTGAACCCCCAGTGAACCGGGATTGGGGGGGGGGGGGGGTAAGGGGGGGGAGGAGGGGGAGGGGAACACCCATATAGGGGGGGAGGGGGAGGGGTTAGGGGGATGTTGGCCTGGAAACCGGGAAGGGAATAACAATTGAAATGTAAATTAGAAATACTCACGTGAATAAAGATAAAAAAAAATCACAGTGCACTGTATGCACAGTGTCTTTGAATTGCAAACATGACTCCCATTATCAAACCACAAACAGACAGTGCTGCCACCCTACCCCAGAACCTCAGATCCCTGGGGTTTGGAGGAGAGGTCAATGAGATCCTACCCCTTTTAGCTCCTTCCACTGTATGATGGCTATTTGCTTCTCCTTTGGGCTTTAAAAAGCATCTATTTTTAGAATTTTACCAAGGTCTGGAGAGATGGCCCAGCAGCTAGGAATGCCTGCTGCTCTTGCAGAGCTCCCCAGTTCTGTTCCCAGTGCTCACATCAGGTGGCTTACAAATAAATACATTTTATTGTTTGGGACCTGTCCATGTATTCACACAGGTGCCCTTGGGAGCCAGAAGAGGCCATCAAGCTCTGTGGAACTGGAGTTAAAGGCAGCTGTGAGCTTCTTCAATGTGTGTGCTTTAAGTGAAACATTATGTTACTTTTCAAAGCAGAGATATCATCTCTCTGAACACCCAATCCTATGGGCGGAGAGGGTGGGGAGGAGAGATGTGAACTGCTATCCTTTGGACATGATGGAGCTGCTGGCTACATGAAATCATGCAGCTGAGACTCCCTGTGCAACTTCAGACCCTTAAAAATGCATAAGAGTTTGGGTGCGGGCTCCTGAGGACGTATCAGCATTTGGAGTTGCTGCTCAGCAGCAGCTCCTCCTCTTAGTGGCCATGGCTCTGTGTGTACATGCATGCTGGCAGGTCCATGTGCAAATTCTGTGACCATCGGTGGACCAAAGGTTGATTTTCACGTCTTTCTCAGTCACTCTCAGTCTTAACTTCTAAAGATGTATTTATCTTTAAGAATGCTCTTCCTGTACGTATGTCCCTGTACCCTGTGCCAGGCAGGCTATGCCTACTTAGACTACAAGAGGGCACATTCCTTGAGACTAGACTTACGGATATGAGCTGGCATGTGAGAACCGAAAACTGATTTTGCATTCTCCAAAACAGTAGCCAAGTTTTATTGACCCTCCCAGCCCTGTCTCTTGTCTCCAATCTTAGTTTTGGAGAGTCTCACTAAACCTGGATCTCACCATGGTAGCCTGGGCTGGCCAGCAAGCAGCAGGGATCCTCCTGTCTCTGCCTCCTTGGTGGTTGTTTTATAGTCACATGCCCCTCCCACCAGCCCATCTAGATAGGTTCTGGGAATGGAACTCTGGCCCAAGCACAGAAAGCATTTCTTTACTGAGCAAGACAAGCGTCCAGTTTCAACCTTATTAACAGTTATATATACCCAAACACAGATGCAATTTAATGCCATGCATATCAGTAACCTAGGTGATCATTTCCCTCTATGAAATTGTCAAGGCAATTTTAAAATTTATGACACAAACCAATGGAACCAAGAACTAGCACTCCACATATCTAGGAGACACATTGAAAGTCATATAGCCTGAAAGAAGCAACATGTCGCCCAATGGGGATAGCTGTTAAAGGACAGGCACGGAGACCTGTCACCTAGTGCTGAGAAACCCAACATTACCCTCCCACAGCTCTGTGTCGACAAGTAGAAAAATTAACCTTGTACATATGTGTGTGGTATGTGATCAGTGTTAATGTTGATCAACATGTGTGTCATGTTGATGTTGGTGCCAGAGGTCAACTTCAGGTGTCCTTGATCAGGAAACATCTACCTTAAAACAAAGACTTATTTTTAACTTTAATTTCATGCCTATGTGTGGGTATGTATGAGCCTTTTGCCAGCAGAGGACAGAGGTGTTGGGTTTCTTGGAGATGAATTTACACCCAGCTCTGAGCCACCTGATGTGGGTGCCCTTAAATCAACTCCAACCTGCAGGAGCGCACAGAAGAATATGGAGGTCTAACTCACCTGACAGAAACCTACACAGCCTGTGGCTGTAAGTGTAACCATCTTTACATCCCACCCCTCCTGCAAACCTGGTGATTTCTGTTCCTTCTCTGAACCTTCTTCCTTCGGGGTTGCTTTATCATCTTTTTTTGGAGGAGTTGTTGGGCTTTCTGGAACAAAACAAAGAGTTAATAACTTATTGCCCATGTTGGGATAAGAACAGTTCATGTTCAAACTACATAGATTGTTTAGGCAAGCTTCTGCTAAGGTTAGATATCCTTATAGAATTTGATGTCAGGCCCTTTTCTCTCAAGGACAGTAAGGCAGTAGTAGAGAGAGGCCAAGATGCTCCCATTTGAACCCTAACATGTGCATTATCTCCTAGTTTCTGAGAGGCTTAGGGTGGGTGTCACAAGGAGGTGCTGGGTTATAGGCAGTTAAGGTTCATCTTGGAATTCTGGAACCATTTTAGTACCTTCTTCTGGAGGAGTCATTTTGCTTTCTGTAACAGAGAGGAAGAGTTAACTCAGTCTAATTGTCCCTGATGGGATGACATCATTTTATGTCCAAATTACATAGACAATTAAGGGAAGGCTCTGCTTATTTTATGCTCTGTGTAGTTTGTTGTGCAGGTTTTTGCCTTAGAACTACAATAAAGAAGCAGAGATGGGCAAAGACACTCCATTATTTGGACCCTAACTTGTGCATTCTATACTACTTCTGTGTGGCTCAGGGTGGGTTTCACAATGAGGTGCTCGTTTATAAGCCTTAAGGGTTCATCTTGGTTATTCATCCTCAATTCCTTTAAATTTCAGACCTGTGTAAGCAGCTTGTAATTAGATTGTAATTAGCTTTTAATTGATACTTATAATTAGAATGGTCTTCAACATTGTGTTTGTTGTTGTGGGTCCACATTTGTTTGCCATGGTCTCCTTCATCTGTAGGCACCCAATTGAATTTTGAAAATAATTCATATCTTTTTTTTTACATGTTCATACTGGCTGGTTTTGTGTCAACTTAACACAAGCTGAAGTTATGACAAAGAAAGGAGCTTCAGTTGAGGAAATGCCTACATAAGACCTAGCCTTAAGGCATTTTCTCATTAAGTGATCAAGGGGGCAGGACCCAGCCCCTTGTAGATGGTGCTGTCCCTGGGTTGGTAGTCGTGGGATCTATAAAAGAGCAAGCTCAGCAAGCCAGGGGTTGCATGCCAGTTAAGTAACATCTCTCTAGGGACTCTATCAGCTTCTGCTTCCTGCCCTGTGTGAGTTCCAGTCCTGACTTTCTTTGGAGATGAACAGCAATGTCAATGTGTAAGCAGAATAAAACCTTTCCTCACCAATTTGCTTCTTGGTCATGATGGTTGTAAAGAAATGGAAACCCTGATTAATACAATGTCTATGTGTTCTTACAGGTTCCCTGTGAGGACAGAAGAGGACATTGGAGTCTGTGGAACTGGAGTCAAGGGCAGCTGTGGATCACTTCAGTGTGGGT
Source organism: Rattus rattus (assembly GCF_011064425.1). Lineage (NCBI taxonomy): Eukaryota > Metazoa > Chordata > Mammalia > Rodentia > Muridae > Rattus > Rattus rattus. The sequence goes on from NC_046155.1 coordinate 180,089,855, forward strand.
GTTTTGAATGGAAGATGATATTGCTCTTTGTTCAGAGCAGAGATACCATCTGTATTAAGTCCCCTTATTTAGGGAACAGAGGAAGAGGAGATCTGTTAACTGCTGTCCTCTGTACATCATACAACTGTTGGGCATAGGAATCCTGCAGCTGGGGCTACCTGTACAAGATTTAGACACTTAAGATCGCATTAGAGATTGGGTATGGGCTGCTGAGAAAGTGTCAGGGTTTGGAATCGCTTTTCTGTAGGGGCACATCCTCAGCTTGGATGTCAGCACTCTGTGTGGGTACTTGGGATGGGTAAGTCCACGTGCATATTTGTGTGCACCAATATGGACAAGAGGTTGACTTTTCATGTCTCAGTCACACACAATCTTACTGTTTAACGATGTGTTTATCATGTCTTTGTATCATGTCTTTGAAAAGAATGCTTTTCCTGTATGTATGTCCCTGTATGTTATGGAGGCTGTGCCTGCTGACTGCTCATGCCCTGGAAGTAGACTTACAGATTTGAGCTGGCCTGTGCCGCCTCAAAACTGAACCTGCCTCCTCTAGCAGAGTAGCCAAGTGATCTTACCCTCTGAGCCCTGTCTCCTGTCTCCAATCTTATTTATCGAGCGTCTCACTAAACCTGGATATCACATGGTAGACTGGGCTGGCCCGTAAGCACCAGGGATCTGCCTTCCTCTGCTTGCGTTTTTTTCATTTTATAGGTACATGTCTCTCCTACGGGGCATATCTAGACAGATTCTGGGAATTGAACTCAGGTCTAGTGCAGGAACCATTTCTTTACTGGGCAAGACAAGCCTGACGATTAAACCCTTTTCATGACAGCTATATACCCAGACACAATGCCGTTAGTGCAGTCCATATCTGGAGCCTAGCTCACCATTTCTTTCCAAGAAAGTTTCAAGGCAATTTTAAGATTCACGATATAACCCAATAGAACTAAGAATGCCTCCCCAAATCCTGCAGACAATTATAGTCCTCAATACTCTGAAAGAAACATTCCATTAAAGCAAGTGGGGATAGCAGTATAAAGACAGGCAGAGAGACCTTTCAGGTATGGTTGTGGCATCCAAAATTGTGCTCCTGATCCTTTATCTTGCCAGTATTGAAAAATTGTGTACACATGTGTGTTGCATGTGATAAGTGTGAATTTTACGTGTCATGTTGATGTGTGTGCCAGAGATCAACCTTAGGGTTCCTTGCTCAGGAATCAACCACCTCAAAACAAAGACCTTCAAGTGTTCATTATAAGTCTCTGTGTGAGAATGTTTATGCGCCTTGTGCCAGCAGAGGACGGAGGTGTTCGATTTCTTGGAGCCTGAATCACTTGTAGCTCTAAGAACCTGATGTGGATGTGGGTAACCCAACTGCAATCCTGCATGCACACACATAAGAATTTGGGGGGGGGTGTCTAATTCTTCAGATAAAAGCCTATACAGCATGTGGCTTTATGCCTACCCATCTTTACACCACACCCCATCTGCAAACCTGTTGTCTGTTCCTGCTCTGGTCCTTGGACTTTTGTCACCATTTTAGCATCTTTTTCTGGAGGAGTCGTTTTAGTTTCTGCAACAGAAAGGAAGAGTTAATTCAGTACAATTGTCAAAGATGAGATGAGGACATATGTCCAAATTACATGCAGGATTAAGGGAAGTCTCTTCTAAGTTTATGCCCTATGTTATCTCTGATGCCAGGTTCTTGGCCTAAGGAGTACATTAACGTAGGAGAGATGGGTAAAGATGCTCCACCATTTGGACCCTAACATATACAGTCTACACTACTACGTCTGAGTGGCTCAGGGTGGGTTTCACAATAAGGTGCCGTGTTATAGGCATTAAGAGTGCATCTTGGTTATCCATCCTCAATTCCTTTAAATTTTAGACCTGTGTAAGCAGTTTGTAATTAGATTGTAATTAGCTTTTAATTGATACTTGTAATTAGAGTTATCTTCAACATTGTGTTTGTTGTTGTGGGTCCACAGTTGTTTGCCATGGTCTCCTTCATCTGTAGGCAACCACCTTGGTGTTGAAAATAATTCATATCCTTTTGTACATGTCTTACTGGCTGGTTTGTGTCAACTTGACACAAGCTGAAGTTATCACTGAGAAATAGCTTCATTTGAGGAAATGCCTCCATGAGACTTAGCCTTAAGGCATTGTCTCAACTAGTGATCAAGTGGGGAGGACCCAGCCCATTGTGGGTGGTGCTGTCCCTGGGCTGGTAGTCTTGCCTTCTATAAAAGAGCAAGCTGACCAAGCTAGAGGTTGTATGCCAGTATGTAACATCTCTCTCTGGCCTCTTTATCATCTCCTGCTTCCTACCTATGTGAGTTCTAGTCCTGACTTCCTTTGGTGATGAAAAGTGATGTGAATGTGTAATCAGAATAAACCCTTTCCCTCCCCAACTTGCTTCTTGGTCATGATGTTTTTTTGCAGGAATAGAAACCCTGACTAAGACAATGTCTATGTGTTCTTACAGTTGACCTGGGGGGACAGAGGACAACACTGGACTCTGTAGAACTGGAGTCAAGGGCAGCTGTGTATCACTTGAATGTGTGTGTAATGAATGGAACAGGATATTGCTTTTTGTTAAAAGCAGAGATACCATCTGTATTAATTCCCCCACCCATTCTTAGGGAACAGAGAAAGAGGAGATCTGTTAACTGCTGTCCTCTGTACATCATACACTGTTGGGCATAGGAATCCTGCAGCTGGGGCTACCTGTACAAGGGTAAGCCACTTAAGATCGCATCAGAGACTGGGCAAGGGCTGCTGAGAAAGTGTCAGGATTTGGAGTCACTCTTCTGTAGGGGCACGTCCTCTGCTTGGATGTCAGGACTATGTGGGAACATGGGAGTGGGCAAGTCCATGTGCACATATGTGTGTCCTAACATGGACAAGAGGTTGACTTTTCATGTCTCTCTCAGTCACACAGGATCTTAATGTTTAAGATGTGTTTGCCATGTCTTTATATTTAAGGATGCTTTTCCTGTATGTGTGTCCCTGTGTGTGTGGAGGCTGTGCCTGCTGAGACCACAAGAGGGCAGATGCTGTGGATCTAGGCTTACAGATGTGAGCTGGCCTCTTGGACCTCAAAACTGAACCTGCATCCTCTAGCAGAGTGGCCAAGTGATCTTACCCTCTGATCCCTGTCTCTGTTCTCCATTCTCATTTATTGGGAGTCACTAAACCTGGATCTCACCATGGTAGACTGGCCTGACCAGCAAGCACCAGGGATCCTCCTGTCTCTGCCTCCTTGGTGGTGGTTTTATAGGCACACGCCCCTCCCACCTCACATCTCTAGATTAGTTCTAGGAATTGAACTCTGGTCCTGGTGCAGGAAGTAGTAGTACTTGACTGAGCAAGACAAGGCTCCAGATCCAACCTTTTAATAACAACTCTATACCCACCCAAACAGATGCAATTTACAGCAGCCTCTATCAGGAATCTAGCTGACTATTTTCCTCCAAGAGATTGTCAAGGTGAGTTTAAAATTCATAATACACTGAATAGAACCTAGAACCAAGAACCCAGCAACCCCTAAATCTGGCAGACACATTGAAAGTCATATACCTGGAACAAGCAACATATAGACCAATGGGGATAGCTGTAGAAGGACAGGCACTGAGACCTGTCACCTAGTGCTGAGAAACCCAACATTACCCTCCCACACCTGTGTCGACAATGTAGAAGAATTAACTGTGTACATATGTGTGTGTGGTATGTGGTAAGTGTTGAGTATGTGTGTCATGTTGATGTTGGTGCCAGAGGTCAACCTCAGGTGCCCTTAATTAGGTAACATCCACCTTAAAACAAAGACTTATTTTTAACTTTTAATTCCATGTCTCTGTGTGGTTATGTATGAGCTTTTTGTCAGCAGAGCACAGAGGTGTTGGATTTCTTGGAGAGGGATTTATACCCAGCTCTGGGCCACCTGAAGCAGATGCTGGTAAATCTACTCCAACCCTGCGTGCACACACAGAAGTATTCAAATGTCTAAATCTTCAGAGAAAACCTATACAGCATGTGGTTTTAAGTGTACCCATCCTTACACTCCATCCCCCCTGCAAACCTGTTGTCTGTTCCTTCTCTGATCCTTCATCTTTTGGGATTGCTTCATCATCTTTTTCTGGAGGAGTCATTGTGCTCTCTGCAATAGAGAGGAAGAGTTAATTCAGTCTAATTATCCCAGCTGGGGATGAAAACTCATGTCCAAATTACATAGAGTGTTAAGGCAAACCTCTGCTCGGTTTATGTCCTTATAGTCTTTGATGTCAGGCCCTTTGCCTCAGAAGTACAGTAAAGCAGCAGAGATATGCAAAGATGCTCCATTTGGACCCTAACCTGTGCATCCTATCCTACTTCTTTTGAAAGGTGTCGGGCAGGTGTCACAATGAGTTGTTGGGCTATAGGCATTAAGGCTGTATCTTTATTAGTCATCCTCAATGCCTTCAAATTTCAGACTTGTATAAATAGCTATTTACTTGACATTTGCAATTAGTGGTGTCTTCAACTTTGTGTGTGCTGTTATGGGTTCACAAGTGTCAACCATAGTCTTTCCTTTGTAGGTACCTACTTGATTTTTGAAGAAAAAATTTTACTATTTTGTACATGTCTATGTGTATACACAGGTGACCTTGGATGCCAGAAGTGGACACAGGTCTCTGTGGACCTGGTTTTACAGGCAGGTGTGCAACACTGAATATGGGTGTTTTGAATGGAACATGACTGCTTTTTCTTCAAAACAGAGATACCATCTGTATCAACTCCCCTACTCTTAGGGAATTTTCCCCATCCTTAGGGGAAAAGAGGATGAGAAGGAGATCTGTGATCTGCTGTCCTCTGGACATGGTACAGCTGTTAGGCTCATGAAGTCATGCTGATGGGGCTACCTGTGCAAGATCAAGACACTTATAAAAACATCAAATATTGGGTAGGAGCTCCTAAGTGTCAGCATTTGGAGTCACTTCTCTGTAGAAACATATCCTTTATCTAGTAGTCAAGGCTCTATGTTTGTACTTGGAGGGGGTAGTAGTCCATGTGCACATATATGGACATTAGGTTGACTCTTCATGTCTTTCTCACTCACTATGTTAACTTTTAAAGATGTATTTATCGGTTAAATGGATGGAACTAGAAAATATCATGCTCAGTGAGGTAATCCAGACACAAAAACCACACGTGGTATGTACTCACTGTTAAGTGACTATTAACAAAAAAGCTTGCAATACCCACGATACAACTCACAGACCATATGAAGCTCCGAAAGACGGAAGACCAAAGTATGGATGCTTCATTTGTACTTAGAAGGGGGAACAAAATAATCACGGGAGGTAGAGGGTGGGAGGCACTTGGGAGGAAGAGAGGAAGGGGAGAGAAAAAAGGGGGCAGGATCAGGTGTGGGATAAGACGGGGGAGATGTACAGAGGTTGTGTAGCAATGGGAGATGGGGAACTGGGGATAGTCACCAAAATGTTCCAGATGCTAGTAAAGAGGCTGCCATGACCCATAGGGGATGGCATTAGCCGAAACATGAAACAAAGGGTAGAGAGAAATTGTAGAGACCATATCCAGAGATTAGGCCCAGCACACAGTTAAGGGATGGGGCCACCCACCCATCTCAAAAAATTTAACCCAGACTTATTCCTATCTAAAGGAAATGCAGGGACAAAAAGTGGAGCAGAGGCTGAAAGGCCATTCAGACACTGGCCCACCTGGGAATCCATCCTATCTGCAGACACCAAACTGAGACACTGTTGTGGATGTCAAGAAGCACTTGCTGACAGGAGCCTGGTATAGCTGTTTCTTGGGAGGCTCTGCCAGAGCTTGACCAATACAGATGCAGATGCTCACAGTCAAATATCAAACTGAGCAGCCAACCCTCAGACTGAGCATGGCGACTCCAGTGGAGGTGTTAGGCGAAGGACTAAAGGAGCTGAAGGGGTTTGCAACCCCATAGGATGAACAAAAATATCAATCAACCAGACCCCTTAGAGCTCCCAGGGACTAAACCCCTAGAGCTCCCAGGGACTAAACTACCAATCAAAAAATACACATGGAGGGACCCATGACTCCCGCTGCATACATAGCAGAGGATTGCCTTTTCTGACATCAATGGGAGAGGAGGCCCTTGGTTCTGTGGAGGTTCAATGTCCAGTGTAGGTGAATGTTCTGGTGGTGAGGAAGGAGTAGGTAGGTGGCTGAACACCCACATAGAAGCAGGGAGGAGGGAATAGGGGGTTTGCAGAGGGGAAATTGGGACTGGGGATAACATTTGAAATATAAACAAATAAAATAACCAATTAAACAAAAGAAAAGAAAAGAATGCTTTGCCTGTATAAATGGCCCTGTACCCTGTGTAGGCTGTGCCTGCTGAGATAAGAGGGCACGTGCCTGGGAACTAGACTTACAGGTATGAGCTGGGAGAATGAACCTCGATTCCCCATAAGAGTGGCTAAGTGATCTTAGCCACTGAGCCATGTCTCCCGGTCTCCAATCTTAGTTTTGGAGAGTCTCACTAAACCTGGATGTCACCATGGTAGACTGGGCTGCACAGCAAGCACCAGGGATCCTCCTGTCTCTACCTCCATGGTGGTGGTTTTATAGGAACATCCCCCTCCAACCTGGCATATCTAGATAGGTTCTGGGAATTGAACTGTAGTCCTAGTGCAGGAAGTAGTATTTGACTGAGCATGACAATTTTCAAGATTCAACCTTAGTAATAACAGTTATATATGCAAACATAGATGCAACTTAATGTAGTCCATCTCAGGAGCCTAGCTTATCATTTCCCTTCAAGAAATTGTCAAGGCAATTTTAAAATTTATGATACAAATTAATGGAACCAAGAACCCACCGCCACCCAAAACCTTGCAGAAACAGAGTCATTATTTCCTGAAAGCAACAACATTTAAGCCAATAGGGATACATGTATAAGGACAGGCACAAAGGCCAGTCACCTAGGGCTGAGAAACCCAACATTACCTTCCTACACTTCTTTTTCTTTTTGTAAGTTTCTTCCTTTCTTTTTTAAAAAAGATTTATTTATTTATTCCATGTATGTGAGTACACTGTCACTGTCTTTGGACAGACCAGAAGAGGGCATTGGATCCCATTACAGATGGTTGTGAGCCACCATCTGGCAATTGAACTCAGGTCCTTTGGAAGAGCAGTCAGTGCTCTTAACCCCTGAGCCATCTCTCCAGCCCTTCATTTTTTAAACTAGATATTTTATTTACATTTCAAATGTTATCCCCTTTCCCGGTTTCCCATCCACAAATCCCCATCCCATTCCCCCTTTTCCCTTCTTCTATGAGGGTGTTTCCTACCCATCTACCCACACCTTCCCGCCTCCCTGCCCTAACATTCCCCTACACTGCCCTCCCACACTTCTATCTCCATGATGCAGAAGAATTATTCCTGTTCATATGTGTGTGGTATGTGATAAGTTTTAAGTACGTGTGTGCAAGTTTATGTTAGTGCCAGAGGTCAACCTTAGGTTTCCTTCGCCAGAAAACATCCACCTTAAAACAAAGACTTATTTTTAGTTTTAATGCCATGTCTATGGGTATGTGTATGAGCCTTGTGCCAGCAGAGGACAGAGGGGCTGGTTTTCTTGGAGCTGGAATTTAATACATGTAGCTCTGGGCCACCTGATGTGGGTGCTGGCAAAAAAACTCCAACCTGCATGCACACACATAAGAATTCAGAGGTCTAATTCTTCAGATAAAAGCCTACACAGCATGTGGCTTTAAGTGTACCCATCTTTACACCCCACCCCGCCTGCAAACCTGGTGATTTCTGTTCCTTCTCTGAATCTTCATCTCTCGGCTTTGCTTTATCATCTTTTTCTGGAGGATCCATTGTGCTTTCTGCAACAAAGAGGAAGAGTTGATTCAGTCGAATTGTCTCAGCTGGGCAGGAGAACACTCACGTCCAAACTACATAAAGGATGAAGGGAAGCCTCTGCTTAGTTTATGCCCTGTGTAGTCTGTGATGTCAGGCCCTTTTGCCTCAGAAGTACAGTAAAGCAGCAGAGATAGGCAAAGATACTCCTGTTTGGACCCTAACATGTGTATTTTATCCTAGTTCTTCTCAGAGGCGTAGGATGGGTGTCACAATGAAGTGTTGAGTTATAGGCATTAAGCGTTCACCTTTGTTAGTCAACCTCAATGCCTTTAAATTTCAGACCTATGCAAGCACCTATTCAGTTAATACTTGTAATTAGAGGTGTCTTTAACATTGCCTGTGCTGTTGTGGGTGCACAGAAGTCATCCATTGTCACTTTCCTTTGTAGTCACCTCCCTGGTTTTGGGAAAAATACATTTCATTTTTTACATGTTTATGTGTGCACACAGGTGTCCTTGGATGCTAGAGGAGGAGTTAGGCCATTGTGGAACTGGAGTTATAGGTAGCTGTGAGTCATTGAATGTGGGTGTTTTGAGTGAACGCTTGTCCTCTTATAAAAGCAGCAGGTGTTATTAACCACTGAGCTATTTCTCCATCCCCAATTGTGATGATCTGAATGAAAATGGTGCCAATAAGCTCATATATTGGAATGTCTTGACCAGAATTTGAGTAGGATTAGGAGGTGTGCCCCTTTGAAAAAGATTGATGATCTTTGAAAAGTCCACACCACACCCAAGTCTGTCTCTGCAGTGTGCTGCTGGATTTGATGGCTGTCAGGTACTGGTCCAGTGTGATGACTGCCTTCTGCCACCAAGTTTCCTGCCATGATCATCATGGATTAACTGTAAGCAATACTTTAAGCAAGTCCCCAATAAAAGGCTGTGACAAGTTGCCTTAGTCATAACGTCTCTTTACAGCAATATAAACAAAACAAGACACCTACCACCTATCTTTTCTCCAGACAGGGTCTCTCCTAAACCTAGAACTTCCCTGATTTAAGCCAAGGAGTACCTTGAACTACGGAGTCTCCTTGTTTTTTTCCTAAGTGCTAGGATTAGAGGTGTATGCCTTATCCACTATTTCTATAGGGTTGTGGATTGAATCCAGTTGGGGCTAGGTGAACATACCATGAATGAACTATATCCCTAGCCCTCAGTTTTATGTCTTAATACACAGTAACCTCCATTCATTCATTAAACAAAGTCCAAAAATATCTAATGCATGATTAAATATATTACATTTTTCTCTTTATATAAAGCTGTAATTTTCAATCTGTGGGTTGCAACCTCTTTGGGATTCAACAACCCTTTCTTGGCTCATGAACTTGGACAAGTTTTTCACCCTGAAAGATGCTCTTGCCACAAAGATCTCATTTCACTGAGTGGGTTTTTCAGGACCATAGGACCTATGAAGGTATCTGCATACTGACAGGCCTGTAGACAGATCACAGACTCAGGAAATACAGTCCTTATTATATTTCATTACCTTCATTTCTTGCAAGTGACATCCACATGATGCTTCTTTAAAGCAAACATGTAACCGTTGAGCTACTGCAAGTACTGGTTAAATAGGACTACAACTAAACCCTAGGGTCTTGTGCAGATTAGGAACGTTCTCTCTGGAGTGGGCAACACTCCAGTCCCTCACTAGGAGGTGCTAGGCAGGGTCTGCAGCCCTGAGTCAATTTCCCAGCCCCTTACTGGGGGATTCTAGGCCAGTATTTTATTAATGAACCATGTCCCCAGGCCTTCACAGGTGGATCTCTTAAGACATACATTACTACTGAGCCACAACCTAAGCTTCACTGGTAATCAAGTGGGTTACACCCATGTCATAGTTACAGCACCTTATTGATGAATTTTGTGGACAAGTGTTCTATTCCAGTCACCCTCTCACTTTGAAACAATATGTTCTGTAAGTTACCCAGATCTGCTTTAAACTTGTGATCTTTCTGCCTCAGCCTCCATGGTTGGAATTATAAGACTTGAGCCATCATACCCCACAATTCCTACAGTTTCTATGGCCAGTTTATCTGTCGGGCCATGAAATTGTTTATTCTAAGTTTTAAAGAGAATTCATCTGGTAAAATGCAGTTAAAGAGAATTCATCTGGTAAAATCATCTTTCTCATTCATATTCTAAGGTATCTAATACAACCTGATATATTAAGTTCAGTGATCAATATGTAAAAATCATCTAAGCTGGTTCTTTAGATCAGGACCTTAAACTTTAGATCTTCACCTTCTAGCTTAGAGGGTGACCCCGGTGTACACAATAACCAAAATCAGTCACTTTTACATGGTTTCAAGAAACCTTTGCAATGGACTATATACTATTTCTAGGAGCCATGATTCTTAGAGCTGGAACCCAAGGTTCAGGTCAGGAAGATACATGGAATCCCACCAGTAAGGAGTCAACACTAGAGCCCCAGCTTATCATTTATGATGTCATCATCCTGTCAGTCTCAGCCAACCTGTCCAGAGAGAAAAGTTTCTACCCACATCTCCAGTATTTCACAGGTGAATGATGCTTATTTCTACCCAATGAGGATGCAATGAATTGCATTTCTTGTGCCTAGTCTAATACATCAGAGGTGGTCCCAACTAAAAGAGTATTGGTGCCCCATTCCCATTAAGATTTGGGGTTGAGCCAGGAATGGTGGTGCATTTAATCCAAGCACTTTATAGGCAGAGAGGCGGGTGGATCTCTGAGAGTTTGAGGTCAGCCTGGTCTACAAAAGGAGTTCCAGGGCAGCTAGGGCTACATAGACTGTCTTAAACAACCAAAGACTTGGAATGGAGTCTTTCCCCTCCCCTTAGCCTTTCCCTCAAGTCTTACTTGTCATTTCATTCTTCACTTTCTGAGAAAGCATGAAGCATTTCAGATCTTCAAAGATGCAAATGGCTATGGCCCAGGTCCTAGGCAATACTCAAGTAAGACGGACACTAAGCATTCTACATTGGTGGCATTATCCAGTTCAACCCTCCGGAGCCCCTGTGTTATCAAAGTCTGGGTATTTTTTCTTTAGCAATTGCTTCAACATCTTCAGGTATTTCTTATCTAGCTCTCTGAGAAACCATGTTAGTGCGTAGGTGTAGTAGAGAGAGGGTAATAGGTCTTCCATCCTAGAGCTTAGGCTTTGGTGGACAAGTAGATCCTTTGGTATCAGAGTAAGTGAGAAGGACCTGTGGGATGCCAAGCCGACTCCCTTTTTTCTATGGGACACACTGAGCCACACTCACTTTGCAGTGACAATTCTCTGTAGATCTTACTCCAGCTACCTGTCTATCAGTAGACCATAGATATCTGGAACATTTCACTTCCCCCAAACAACACCCAGCAAGGCTATGATTCAATGTGTTGCTTTCTGAATGCTCTTGGTTGGATAACTATACTCAAAAAAGTAGGAAATGGATTCCTAGTAGTTACTAACACAGGACGCAGTTTGTAGATCTGTTTTGCTTGGTGCCAGTTAATAACAAGTTATGGAAAGTCAGTAAAGTTTTGGCATTAAAAGACCAAGCATGGTGGTGTACAACTTTAATCCTAGCACCTGGGAGGCAGAAGCAGGCAGATCTCTGTAACCTCAAGTCCAGTGTAGTCTACATAGAGAATTCCAAGCCAGTCAGAGCTACATAGTGAGACCCTGTCTTAAAGAAAATACTCATAAACCAAATCCAAGAACACATTTCAAAAGACCATCTACCATGACCTGGTGGGCTTCATTCCACAGATACAGGGATGGTTCAATATACAAAAGTCTGTTGTATAATCTACCATAAAAACACATTAGAAAAAAACCATGATTATCTCATTAGATGCTGAAAAAGCCTTTGAAAAAGATTAACTAAAAATAAAATCAGTAGCCCTCTTATATACAAACTACAAATGTGTTGAGAAAGATCAGGGAAATATCACCCTTCATAATAGCCACAAGTAATATAAAATATTTTGGTGTAGGTCTAACCAACAAGTGAAAAACCTGTATAACAAGAACTTTAAAAACTTTGAAGAAAAACTAAAGATATCAGAAGATGGAAAGATTTCCCATGCTCATGGATCAGTAGAATTAACATACCAATAATGGCTATCCTACCAAAAGAAATTTACAGTTTCAATGTAATCCTCAAAAATTCCAACAATTCTTTACAGACCTTGATAGAATATTCAATTTCATATGTAAATCCATATACCTATGAACATTTGATTTTTGATTTAAAAACAGTTATACAATAAAAAGAAAATCTTCAGCACATGGTGCTGATCTAACTGATGTTGGCAGTTAGAAGAATGCAAATAGAGCCATATTTATCACCCTGCACAAAAATTCAAGTCCAAGTAGCTCAAAGTCCTCAACATAATATCTTGAACCTGATAAAGTGGGGAATAGCCCCAAATACATTGGCACAGGAGACAACTTCCTGAAAGGAACACCAATAGCACAGGCACTAAACCAACAATTAGTAAATGGGACCTCATGAAACCGTAAAGCTTCAGTAAGGGTAACAACAGGTAACAACACCATCAATAGGATAAAATGGCAGCCTATAGGATGGGAAAAAAGTTTTACCAACTCCACATCTGACAAGGCACTAATTTCTACACACACACACACACACACACACACACACACACACACACACACATACACACACACACACACACACACACACACACACACACACACACACACACACACACACACACACACACACACACACACACACACACACACACACATATACATATATATATATACAAATAAATAAACTCAAGAACTAGATATGATCAAAACAAATAATCCAATTAAAAGAGGTACAAATCTAAACAGAATTAACAGAGGAATTGCATGTGGCTCAGAAAGAAAGAAATGCTCAAAACCCTAAAGCATAAGGGAAATGCAAATCAAAGTGACTGACATTCCATCTTACATCTGTCAGAATGGCTGAGATAAACACTAGTGACACAAAACAGGCCTCAACAGATACAGGAAGATAGAAATAATCCCATGCGTCCTATCAAATCACCACAGACTAAGGCTGGTCTTCAATGACAATAATGACAGAAAGTCCACATATATGTGGAAGTTCAACAAAGCTCTACTCAATGATAACTTGGTCAAGGAAGAAATAAAGAAATTAAAGAATTCTTAGAATTTAATGAAAATGAAGATACAGCATACCTAAACTTATGGGACATAATGAAAGCTGTACTAAGAGGAAAACTCATAGCTCTGAGTACCTGCAGAAAGATATAGGAGAGAACATACATCAGCAGCTTGACAGCACACCTAAAAGCTCTAGAACAAAAAGAAGCAAATACACCCAGGAGGAGTAGAAGGCAGGAAAGAATCAAACTCAGAGCTGAAATCAGCCAAGTAGAAACAAAAAGGACTATACAAAGAATCAACAAAACCAGGAGCTTCTTCTTTGAGAAAAATCAATGAGATAGATAAACCCTTAGCCAGACTAATCAGCAGGCACAGAGAGGGTATCCAAATTAACAAAATCAGAAATGAAAAGGGAAACATAACAGAATCAAAGGAAATTGAAAAAAAATCATCAGATCCTACTACAAAAGCCTATATTCAACAAAACTGGAAAATCTGGAGGAAATGGACAATTTTCTAGACAGATACCAGTTACTAAAGTTAAATCAGGAACTGATAAACCATCTAAACAACCTCATAACTCCAAAAGAAATAGAAGCAGTTATTAAAAGTCTCCCAACCAAAAAGAGCCCAGGACCAGATGGGTTTAGTGCAGAATTCTATCAGACCTTCATTGAAGACCTCGTACTAATAGTGTCCAAACTATTCTAACAAAATTGAAACAGACGGAACGCTACCAAATTCCTTCTATGAAGACACAATTACTCTTATACCTAAACCTCACAAAGACCCAACGAAGAACTTCAGACCAATTTCCCTTATGAATATAGATGCAAAAATACTCAATAAAATTCTTGCAAACAGAATCCAAGAGCATATCAAAACAATCATCCACCATGATCAAGTAGGCTTCATTCCAGGGATGCAGGGATGGTTTAATATATGGAAAACCATCAATGTAACACTATATAAACAAACTCAAAGATAAAAACCGCATGATCATTTCATTAGATGCTGAGAATGCATTTGACAAAATTCAACACCTCTTCATGATAAAAGTTCTGGAAAGATCAGGAATTCAAGGCCCATACATAAACATAGTAAAAGCCATATACAGCAAACCAGTTGCTAGCATCAACCTAAATGGAGAGAAATTTGAAGCAATCCCACTAAAATCAGGGACTAGACAAGGCTGCCCACTCTCTCCCTACTTATTCAATATAGTACTTGAAGTTCTAGCCAGAGTATTCAGACAATGAAAGGAGATCAAAGGGATACAGATTGGAAGAGAAGTGAAAATATCAATTATCTGCAGATGATAGGATAGTGTACTTAAGTGACCACAAAAGTTCCACCAGAGAACTGCTAAACCTGATAGACAACTTCAGCAAAGTGTCTAGGTAGAAAATTAACACAAACAAAAAACCCAGGATAGCTAAAATTATTTTCAACAATAAAAGAACTTCTGGGAGAATCACTATCCCTGATCTCAAGCAGTATTACAAAGCAATAGTCATAAAAACTGTATGGTTTTGATATAGAGACAGGCAGGTAGATTAGAATAGAATTCAAGACCCAGAAATGAACCCACACACCTATGGTCACTTGATTTTTGACAATGGAAAAAAAGATATCATTTTCAACAAATGGTGCTGGTTCAACTGGAAGTCAGCATGTAGAAGAATGCAAATCGATCCATTCTTAAAACCCTGTGCAATGCTTAAGATCAAGTGGATCAAGGACCTTCATATCAAACCAGATACACTCAAACTAATAGAAAAAAGTGGGGGAAGAGTCTTGAACACATGGGCACTGGGGAAAAGTTCCTGAACAAAACACCAATGACTTGTGCTCTAAGATCAAGAATCGACAAATGGGACCTCATAAAACTGCAAAGCTTCTGTAAGGCAAAGAACACTGTCATTAGGACAAAATGGCAACCAACAGATTGGGAAAAGATCTTTACCAATCCTACATCTGATAAGAGGATTAATATCTAAGTATACAAAGAACTCTCGAAGTTAGACTCCAGAGAGTCAAATAACCCTATTAAAAATGGGATACAGAGCTAAACAAAGAATTCTCAGCTGAGGAATATTGAATGTCTGAGAAGCACCTAAAGGAATGCTCAACATCCTTAGTCATCAGGGAAATGCAAATCAAAACAACCCTGAGATTCCACCTCACACCAGTCAGAATGGCTAAGATCAAAAACTCAGGTGACAGCAGATGCTGGCGAGGATGTGGATAAAGAGGAACACTCTTCCATTGTTGGTGGAATTGCAAACTTGTACAACCACTCTGGAAATCAGTCCATAGGTTCCTCAGAAAATTGGACATTGAACTACCTGAGGACCCAGCTATCTCTCTCCTGAGCATATATCCAAAAGATATTCCAATATACAAACAAAGACACATGCTCCACTATGTTCATAGCAGCCTTATTTATAATAGCCAGAAGCTGGAAAGAACCCAGATGCCCTTCAACAGAGGAATGGATTTAAAAAATGTGGTACATCTACAAAATGGAGTACTACTCAGCAATCAAAAACAGTGACTTCATGAAATTTATAGGCAGATGGAATGAACTAGAAAATATCATCCTGAGTGAGGTAACCCAATCATAGAAAAACACACATGGTATGCACTCATTGATAAGTGGATATTAGCCCAAAAGCTCGAATTACCCCAAGATGCAATCCACAGACCACAGGAAGCTCAAGAATGATGACCAAAATGTGGATGCTTCCACTCCTCTTTAAGAGGGGGAATAAAAATATCCATAGGAGTGGATAGGGAAGCAAAGTTTAAAGCAGAGACTGAAGGAATGGCCATTTAGTGTCTGCCCCATATGTGGCCCATATATATACCGCCACCAAAACTAAGATTGATAAAGCTAAGAAGTGCATGCTGAGAGGGGCCAGATATAGATTTCTCCTGAGAGACACAACCAGAAGATGTCAAATACAGAGGTGAATGCTAGTGGAAAATAACTGAACTGAGAACAGGACCCCCTGTGGGTGAATTAGAGGAAATATTAAAGAGTTGAAGGAACTTGCAGCCCCATAAGAACAACAAAGCCAACCAACCAGAGCTTCCACGGACTAAACCACTAGACTATACATGGACTGACTCAGGTCATATGTAGCAAAGAATAGCCTTGTTGGGGCACCAGTGGAAGGGGAATGCCGAGAGGGGGAAATGAGGGGGATTTATGTGGGTGGAATACACTTATGGGGAAGGGGGAGGGAATACGGGGCTTATGGACAGGAAACCAGGAAAGGGAATAACATTTGAAATGTAAATAAAGAAATATATTCAATAAGAAAAAGAAAGAAAAAAAACTAATAAAATTTAAAAAGAAACACTAGTGACAGCTCATGCCGGCAAGGATGTGGAACAAGAGAAGCACACTTCCATTACTGGTGGGAGCCAAGTTGTACAGATTAACTGTAGAAATCAATATGGAGGTTCCACAAAATTGTAATCAATCTACCTCAAGGCCTAGACATGCCACTCCACAGAAGTTATGACCTCTACACATGCATAAGGCATGTACACACATACTCAGGAAAATAAGTTAAAAAGTCCAGGACAAGACGGGTTTAGTGCAGAATTCTATCAGACCTTCATAGAAGACCTCATACCAATACTATCCAAACTATTCCACAAAATTGAAGCTGATGAAGCACTACCGAATTCCTTCTATGAAGCCACAATTACTCTTTTACCTAAACCACACAAAGACCCAACAAAGAAAGAGAACTTCAGACCAATTTCCCTTATGAATATCGACACAAAAATACTCAATAAAATTTTGGCAAACCGAATCCAAGATCACATCAAAACAATCATTCACCATGATCAAGTAGGCTTCATCCCAGGCATGCAGGGATGGTTTAATATACGGAAAACTATCAACGTGATCCATTATCTAAACAAACTGAAACAACAACACCACATGATCATTTCATTAGATGCTGAGAAAGCATTAGACAAAATTCAACACCTCTTCATGATTAAAGTCCTGGAAAGAATAGGAATTCAAGGCCCATACCTAAACATAGTACAAGCCATATACAGCAAACCAGTTGCTAACATTAAACTAAATGGAGAGAAACTTGAAGCAATCCCACTAAAATCAGGGACTAGACAAGGCTGCCCACTCTCTCCCTACTTATTCAATATAGTTCTTGAAGTTCTAGCCAGAGCAATCAGACAACAAAAGGAGATCAAGGGGATACAGATTGGAAAAGAAGTCAAAATATCACTATTTGCCGATGATATGATAGTATATTTAAGTGATCCCAAAAGTTCCACCAGAGAACTACTAAAGCTGATAAACAACTTCAGCAAAGTGGCTGGGTATAAAATTAACTCAAATAAATCAGTAGCCTTCCTCTACACAAAAGAGAAACCAGCCGAGAAAGAAATAGGGAAACGACACCCTTCATAATAGACCCATATAATATAAAGTACCTCGGTGTGACTTTAACCAAGCAAGTAAAAGATCTGTACGATAAGAACTTCAAGACTTTGAAGAAAGAAATTGAAGACCTCAGAAGATGGAAAGATCTCCCATGCTCTTGGATTGGCAGGATTAATATAGTAAAAATGGCCATTTTACCAAAAGCGATCTACAGATTCAATGCAATCCCCATCAAAATACCAATCCAATTCTTTAAAGAGTTAGAACAATTTGCAAATTCATCTGGAATAACAAAAAACTCAGGATAGCTAAAACTATCCTCAACAATAAAAGGACTTCAGGGGGAATCACTATCCCTGAACTCAAGCAGTATTACAGAGCAATAGTGATAAAAACTGCATGGTATTGGTACAGAGACAGACAGACAGACCAGTGGAACAGACTTGAAGACCCAGAAATGAACCCACACATCTATGGTCACTTGATTTTTGACAAAGGAGCCAAATCCATCCAATGGAAAAAAGATAGCATTTTCAGCAAATGGTGCTGGTTCAACTGGAGGTCAACATGTAGAAGAATGCAGATCAATCTATGCTTATCACCCTGTACAAAGCTTAAATCCAAGTGGATCAAGGACCTCCACATCAAACCAGATACACTCAAACTAATAGAAGAAAAACTAGGGAAGCATCTGGAACACATGGGCACTGGAAAAAATTTCCTGAACAAAACACCAACGGCTTATGCTCTACGATCAAGAATCGACAAATGGGATCTCATAAAACTGCAAAGCTTCTGTAAGGCAAAGGACACTGTGGTTAGGACAAAACGGCAACCAACAGATTGGGAAAAGATCTTTACCAATCCTACAACAGATAGAGGCCTTATATCCAAAATATACAAAGAACTCAAGAAGTTAGACCCAGGGAGACAAATAACCCTATTAAAAAGTGCGGTTCAGAGCTAAACAAAGAATTCACAGCTGAGGAATGCCGAATGGCTGAGAAACACCTAAAAGAAATGTTCAACATCTTTAGTCATAAGGGAAATGCAAATCAAAACAACCCTGAGATTTCACCTCACACCAGTGAGAATGGCTAAGATCAAAAACTCAGGTGACAGCGAATGCTGGCAAGGATGTGGAGAAAGAGGAACACTCCTCCATTGTTGGTGGGATTGCAGACTGGTACAACCATTCTGGAAATCAGTCTGGAGGTTCCTCAGAAAATTGGACATTGAACTGCCTGAGGATCCAGCTATACCTCTCTTGGGCATATATCCAAAAGATGCCCCAACATATAAAAAAGACACGTGCTCCAATATGTTCATAGCAGCCTTATTTATAATAGCCAGAAGCTGGGAAGAACCCAGGTGCCCTTCAACAGAGGAATGGATTCAGAAAATATGGTACATCTACACAATGGAATGTTACTCAACTATCAAAAACAATGACTTTATGAAATTCGTAGGCAAATGGTTGGAACTGGAAAATATCATCCTGAGTGAGGTAACCCAATCACAGAAAAACACACATGGTATGCACTCATTGATAAGTGGCTATTAGCCCAAATGCTTGAATTACCCTAGATGCCTAGAACAAATGAAACTCAAGACGGATGATCAAAATGTGAATGCTTCACTCCTTCTTTAAAAGGGGAACAAGAACACCCTTGGCAGGGAATAGAGAGGCAAAGATTAAAACAGACACAGAAGGAACACCCATTCAGAGCCTGCCCCACATGTGGCCCATACATATACAGCCATCCAATTAGACAAGATGGATGAATCAAAGAAGTGCAGGCTGACAGGAGCCAGATGTAGATCTCTCCCGAGAGACACAGCCAGAATACAGCAAATACAGAGGCGAATGCCAGCAGCAAACCACTGAACTGAGAATAGGACCCCGTTGAAGGAATCAGAGAAAGAACTGGAAGAGCTCGAAGGGGCTCGAGACCCCTTATGAACAACAATGCCAAGCAAGCAGAGCTTCCAGGGACTAAGCCACTACCTAAAGACTATACATGGACTGACCCTGGACTCTGACCTCATAGGAAGCAATGAATATCCTAGTAAGAGCACCAGTGGAAGGGGAAGCCCTGGGTCCTGCTAAGACTGAACCCCCAGTGAACTAGATTGTTGGGGGAGGGCGGCAATGGGGGGAGGATGGGGAGGGGAACACCCATAAAGAAGGGGAGGGGGAGGGATTAGGGGGATGTTTGCCCGGAAACCGGGAAAGGGAATAACACTCGAAATGTAAATAAGAAATACTCAAGTTAATAAAAAAAAAAAAAAAGTCCAGGACAGAGATACTTTAAAACAGGCTAGGGATAGGAGTAGAAATTCCTAAGTGGGCCATAATCATGTGCAAACCATGGTATATCATCACCAGTTCCACAGGACACATTTGATTTCTCATCAAGTCCTAGATCCCTATGCTTCATGGGTATTATGGTCTTACCTTTCCTCTCATGACTTCTAATGTCATCTTTGATGACAGAAAAATTCAGCAGTCAAGAAGAAGTGTAGGTGCCTGGATCTGAACCAAACCGATCCCACAGCTCCCTGCACGCAGATCCCATTGGGAAGAAAGCTGTACACCCAGAAGTTCAGACAATCCTGAGACTGCAGGGCAGCTCGTCACTTCTACCCACCTTGCCCTCATCCCTGGGCCAAGAGGAAACTGCATAGTGCCTCTGGATACAGGAATATAGGAGTAGTCAGCAGCAGGAACCTACTGGTTCCAGCCTGTGCCCAGAAGTGAACTGAATCAGTACCACAGCTCCCTGCACCCAAATCCCATTTGGAAGAGAGCTGGACCCTGAGAAGTGCGGACACTCCTGAGAACTCAGAGGAGACTACTCTCTGCCCATATTCCTGACCCAAAAGGAACTCACCTAGTGCCATCTGTGCCCCCTGGGCACAGGGACCTAGGAGCAGTCAGGGGCAGGATCCTTCCAGTCACTAGGAACACCTACACACCTCAGAGCAGAGCTCTCTGTTCCCAGATCTTGCTGAAAGAAAACAAGTCTATAGGAGTGCTAAGACAAAGGCCTACAGGAGGGTCAAAACACTGTCAGAGACAGCAAGACAAGATAACACCACAGACAACCTGATGGCGAGGCAAGCACAGGAACCTAAGCAACAGAAAACAAGACTACTTGGCATCATCAGAGCCTAGTTCTCCCACCAAAGAAAATACTGGATATCCAAACACACCAGAAAAGCAAGATTTAGATTTAAAATGACATCTTATTATGACAGAGGATATTAAAAAGGACATAAATAACTCCCCTAAATAAATACAGGACAACACAACTAAACAAGTAGAAGCACTTAAAGAGGAAAAACAAAAATCCCTTAAAGAATTACAGGAAAACACAACCAAACAAGTGAAGGAATTGGACAAAACCATCCAGGATTTAAAAATGGAAATAGAAACAATAAGGAAAGCACAAAGGAAGACAAACCTGGAGATAGAACACCTAAGGAAGAGAGCAGGAGTCATAGATGCAAGCATCACTAACGGAATACAAGAGATAGATGAGAGAGTCTCGGGGGCAGAAGATACCATAGAAAACATCAATACAACCATCAAAGATAAAGTGCAAAAATCTCTTAGCCCAAAACATCCAGGAAATCCAGGATACAATGAGAAGATCAAACCTAAGGATAATAGGGATAGAAGAGAGTGAAGACTCCCAACTTAAAGGGCCAGTAAATATCTTCAACAAAATTTTAGAAGATAACTTCTCTATCCTAAAGAAAACAGTGCCCATAAGCATACAAGAAGCCTACAAAACTCCAAATAGATTGAACCAGAAAAGAAATTCCCTCGGTCACATAATAGTCAAAACACCAAATGCACAAAATGAAGAATATTAAAAGCAGTAAGGGAAAAATGTCAAGGGACATATAAAGGCAGACCTATAAGAATTACACCAGACTTCTCACCAGAGGCTATAAAAGCCAGAAGATCCTGGGCAGATGTCATACGGACCCTAAGAGAACACAAATGCCAGCCAAGGATACTATATCCAGCAAAACTCTCACTCAACAGATAGAGAAACCAAGATATTCCATGACAAAACTAAATTTACACATTATCTTTCTACAAATCCAGCCCTACAAAAGATGATAGATGGAAAACTCCAACAAAAGGAGGGAAACTACTCCCTAGAAAAAGCAAGAAAGTAATCTTCTTGCAAGGAAACCAAAAGAAGAGAGACACACAAACATAATTCCACCTCTAACAAAAACAGGAAGCAAGAATCACTGTTCCTTAATATCTCTCAACATCAATGAACTCAATTCCCCAATAAAAAGACAGACTAACAGCCTGGATATGTAAAGAGGACCCAGCATTTTGCTGCATACAGAAAACACACTTCAGAGACAAAAACACTACACCTCAGAGTAAAAGGCTGGAAAACAACTTTCCAAGCAAATGGTCTGAAGAAACAAGCTGGAATAACCATTCTAATATTGAATAAAATCAACTTTCAACCAAAAGTCATCAAAAAAGATAAGAAAGGACCCTTCATATTCAAAGGAAAAATCCACCAAGATGAACTCTCAATCCTACATATCTATGCTCCAAATGCAAGGGCACCTACATTCATTAAAGAAACCTTACTAAAGCTCAAATCACACATTGTACCTCACACAATGCCCTATTCTCATCAATGGACAGATCATGGAAACAAATTAAACAGATAAAGAAACAGAAGCTATGAACCAAATGGACTTAACAGATATTTATAGAACATTTCATCCTAAAACAAAAGGATATACGTTCTCAGCAACTCATGGTACCTTCTCCATAACTGACAATATAATTGGTCACAAAACAGGCCTCAACAGATACAGGAAGATAGAAAACATCCCATGGATCCTATCAGATCATGGACTAAGGCTGGTCTTCAATAATAACAGAAAGCCCAAATATACATGGAAGTTGTACAACGTTCTACTCAATGATAACTTGGTCAAGGAAGAAATAAATTAAAGACTTCTTAGAATTGAATGAAAACGAAGGCACAACATACACAAACTTAAGGGACACAATGATATCGTGCTAAGAGGAAAACTCATAGCTCTGTGTGCCTGCAGAAAGAAATAGGAGAGAGGATACATCAACAGCTTGACAGCACATCCGAAAGCTCTAGAACAAAAAGAAGCAAACACACGCAAGAGGAGTAGAAGGCAGGAAATCAAACTCAGGGTTGAAATCAACCAAGTAGAAGCAAAAAAGGACCATAGAAAGGATCAATAGAACCAGGAGCTGGTTCTTTGAGACAATCAACAAGATAGATAAACTCTCAGCCAGACTAACCAGAGGGCACAGAGAGTGTATCCAAATTAACAAAATCAGAAATGAAAAGGGAAACATAACAGAATCTGAAGAAATTACAAAACAAAACTACAAAAGCTTATATTCAACAAAACTGGAAAATCTGGAGGAAATGGACAATTTCCTCGACAGATACCAAGTACCAAAGTTAAATCAGGAACAAACAAACCATTTAACAACCCCCAACTCCTAAAGAAATAGGAGTCATTAAAAGTCTCCCAACCAAAAAGAGCCCAGGTCCAGATGGGTTTAGTGCAGAATTCTATCAGACCTTCATAGAAGACCTGACACCAATATTATCCAAACTATTCCACAAAATAGAAATAGATGGAGCACTACCAAATTCCTTCTATGAAGCCACAATTACTCTTACACCGAAACCACACAAAGACCCAACAAAAAAAAAAAAAAAAAAAAAAAAAAAAAAGAGAGAACTTCAGACCAATTTCCCCCATGAACATCAGCACAAAAATACTCAATAAAATTCTTGCAAGCCCCACTCTGGAAATCAGTCTGGAGGTTCCTCAGAAAATTGGGACATTGCACTGCCTGAGGACCCAGCTATATCTCTCCTAGGCATATACCTAAAAGATGCTCCAAGACAAAACAAAGCCACATGCTCCACTACATTCATAGCATCCTTATTTATAATAGCCAGAAGATGAAACATACCCAGAATCCCTTTAATATTGGAATAGATACAGAAAATGTGGTACATCTTTACAATGGAGTATTACTCAGTTATCAAAAACAATGACTTCATGAAATTCATAGGTAAATGGAAATGGATAGAACTAGAAAATATCATCCTGAGTGAGGTAATCCAATCACAGAAAAACACACATGGTACGCACTCACTGATAAGTGGATATTAGCCCAAAAGCTCGTTACCCAGGATACAATCCACAGAGCACAGGAAGCTCAAGAGGGTTGATGACCAAAATATGGATGCTTCACTCCTTCTTAAAAGGGGGAACAAAAATATTCATAGGAGTGGATATGGAGGCAAAGTTTGGAGCAGAGACTGAAGGAATGGCCATTCAGGGCCTGCCCCACATGAGGCATATATATGTATATGTATATGTATATGTATATGTATATGTATATGTATATGTATATGTATATGTATATGTATATGTATATGTATATGTATATGTATATGTATATATGTGTGTATATGTATGTATGTATGTATATATATGTATATTTTGCCACCAAAACTAGTTAAGATTGATGAAGTTAAGAAGTGCATGCTGACAGGAACCAGATATAGATGGCTCCTGAGAGCCTCAGCTAGAGCATGGCAAACACAGAGGTGAATGCTCACACCAAACCACTGAACTGAGAACAGGACCCCAGTTGGAGGAATTAGAGAAAGGATTGAAAGAGCTGAAGGGGCTTGCAACCCCATAAGAACAACAATGCCAACCAACTAGAGCTTCCAGGGACTAAACTATCGAAATACTATACATGGACTGACCAGGGCTCCAGCTGCACATGTAGCAGAGGATGGCCTTGTTGGGCACCAATGGAAGGAGAAGCCCTTGGTCCTGCTAAGGTTGGACCCCAGCGTAGGGGAATTTTGGGAGTAGGGAGGGAAGGGGAGGTGGATGGGGAGGAGGACACCCTTTTAGAATGGGAGGGGGATGGGATAGGGGACTTATGTCTGGGAAACTGGGAAAGGGAATAACATTTGAAATGTAAATTAAAAAATATCCAAAAATAAAAAGAGGTGTAAGGTGCTATCAACATTGGAAGTTACTCTTAACTCTACAGTAAGGTAACTGAGCCCATGTCTGAGGCTTCATCTTCTCTCCTGAATTGGAGATTGGAGCCCCATCTGAGGCCATCATGAGCAGTAAGTGAATTTTATATAAGTGATCAACAAGGGGGCTGCTGGGAGTCAGCACAGACTATTTTGAAACAGAGTCTCACTATATAATCTTAGCTGCTCTAGGACTTGCCATGTAGACCAGGCTGGCCTCAAACTCAAGAGATTGGCCATCTCTGCCTCTCAATCCAAGCATTAAAGGTGAGTACTACCATGACTGTCTCATCATGAGACTCTTGAAGGACGCTTGCTGGGCCAGGTGTGGTGGGGCCCACCTTTTAATCCCAGCACTCTGTAGGCAGAGGCAGGTGGATCGCTGAGAATTTGAAGCCAGTTGGACTACATAGCCAGTTTCAGAACCACCAGAGATACGCAGCCTTATCGTAAAAATCAAAACAAAACTAGTTATTAAAAAGAGAAGATATCAAGTTGAAAGGGAAACCGATTGCAGAGCCTCATGGGGACATGGAGAGAGGTAGTAGGGGGTAAATATGATCAAAGCACACAGCAGACATATGTAAAATATTCAAAGAATAAAATCATTAAAGAAAAGAAAAAGTTGGGTTTTTTTTTTTTTTTTTTAAAGTTGAAGACAGCAGATGATCTAACGTGGTGGTTCTCAACCTTCCTAAGGCTGAGCTCCTTTAATACAGTTCCTCATGTTATGGCCCCCAACCATAAAATTTATTGCTACTTCATGTAATCTTGTTACTGTTCTGAATCCTAATGTAAATATCTGTTTTCCAATGGTCTTAGGCGACACCTGTGAAAGGGTTGACCTCCGAAGGGGTCATAACCCACAGGTTGACAACTGCTGCACTAGAGTTTAAAATGTTTATGGCACAAATTTCTTTATATCTAACCCCAAAATAACCCAGATGAAATACATCAGAATCTTTTTTTCCTTTAATTGGACCTCATGTATCAAAAGCTGGGCTTGAACTTGATTTGGAGCCAAGATTATATTTGAACTTCTGATCCTCCGGCTGAATGTTGGGACAACAAGCTAGGACCTGGAGACAAGCTCTCTACTCTTTGAATTGTATCATCAACCCAACATCTTAGTCTAATAGAATGAACGAGACAACGAACATGAATCCAGTTCACTCCCTTCATTCTAAAAATAGGAAGTAATTAAAGGTCACTGAACTTCAAAGCTCCCTTGGAGTTGGGGGAATGAACAGATGGATGGGAGTGGGTGAAATGACTCGGCAGGTAAATGTGCTTGCCACCAAGTCAGATGACCCACATCGTGGAAGGAGAGAAAGGCTGTCCTCTGTCCTACATGTGAACAATGTTTCTGAGATGCCTACACCCCAGCCCCCACTCCCTCCCAACTGCACCTCCCCACCTCCCCTTACCACATACACCCACCCCACACCAAACCAAACATTTTAAAGATTGATTTTATGCATAGGAGTACACTGTTGCTCTCTTCAGACACACCAGAAGAGGGCATTGGATTCCATTACAGATGGTTGTGAGCCACCGTGTGGTTGGTGGGAATTGAACTCAGGACCTCTGGAAGAGCAGTCAGTGCTCTTAACCGCTGAGTCATCAATCCAGCCTAAACCAAACTTTTTAATGAATTGGAGCTGCTAAATTTGAGACATAGGATGAAGACTACTTTCACACTTTTAAATCATAAAAATGACCAATAGTTAAACTTCTTATAAGCAGAGGATCGAGTCACCTAAACGACATCTGTGGCTGCCAACTGAATTTGAAATTAAGGATCCTGAGAATTTTTTTTTTTTTTTTGACATACCAAGCTGAGATGATGCATTAGACAAGGCTGTCGTGGCCCCTGTGAAGAGGAACTTCACTGGAAAGGAAACAGTATTACTCCCTCAGGGAGCTGGCGGGGCAGTATTGAAGTCTTATAAATGCAAACACGACACCCAGCCTTGCTGAAAACTGCAAGCACTATTTAGGTCTTGATCAGTGACACCTGAGTTCATTCAACCCAGAGAGGCTCTGTGCCCTTGCAACACACAGCAATTAACAGAAGGAGGAGCCTCCGGTGTCAGAAACTAAACACCCTGTGCAGGTGTGCAGAGCACCCCTGGGTTATGATTAATGCCCGATAGAGGGCATGGGGGAAAATAGATGGGGCAATGATAGGATGTGCATGGAAAGGTAATCCACCACCATTTTAGTAAATGCTACTAGAAATAAACACATTTCACCAAGACTGTTTATCCATGCTCAACTGTGAAGAAGCAGTCCCAAAGCACTGATAACCTTGACCATTCAGCAGTGCCCTTGGCTAATCAGAACAGAATGTCAGCTGAGGGCAATAGGTCACACCTGTAATCCCCTTACCCAGGGAATGCGGCAGGGTGGTGTCTGAGTTTTCACACAACACCATAACCTAAAACAGATGAGACCAAACAAGAAGCAAAGAGAAACCTAACGACCCCCTGGAAGGCTAGGAAGAAGTAAACTTTTTCTATGCATCTCTCTGTAGAAACAACTTAACTACAGGGTGTTTTTGAGAGAAAAAAATATTTAGCTGGGTATGGTGGTTCAAGCCTTTAGTTCAGCACCTGGGAGGCAGAGGCCAGTGGATCTCAGTCAATTTCAAACCTTGGGGTTAGAGAGACCGGTCTCAAACCACCACTAACCCACAAAACAAAAAACAAAAAATAAAAAAAAAAAACACCACCACCAACAACAAAACAAAACACAAACACACACACACCCCAAACCAAAACCCAAAAGGATGAATGTATTTAAAGGGTTAGAATTTTCTGGAGATTTTTAAATATGGAGAGTGTAAAAGCTAAACGCCCAACCACGGGTGAAAGGACAAACTTCTGACTATGAAGTACAACCATTGTTATATTTACAGGACTCGAGTTAGACATTCATGTGTATCTTGCCCTGGGCAATTTTTCTGAGGGGCTGAAGAAACTGGAGATCCCAGAGACAAAGCCCTTGGGTTTAGCAATGCGGAAGGCAAGAATTTTTATTTCTTTTTAAAAGAATGACATGACCAACAAAGTCTCCCAGAGAAGACACTGTTTGCTGGGGTTTTGTTTTGTTGGGGTGGGGGTGGGAGGTGTTTACAGCACCTCGTTTAATTTCACATTAAGCACTTATAAAAAATATAATTTGGTCCTTCATTCAGTCCCCAAGGCTGATGTTCTGGGAAGTCAAAAACTTTGTCTTGGGCTAAAACACGTTAGACCATTCCCGATCCTTTAATATATCAGAATGGAAGCACCAACTCCCCAAAGCCGAGTCAGGAGGGAATAGACTCAGCTGAGAGCTGTTTAGTAAATCTGGGGGTGGGAGGGGGTTGGGAAGTGCAAACTGCAAGCAGCTGAGGACTGTTTTTGAGAATCAATGTCTAAAAAAAAAAAGCAAAGAGCAAACAAAAGCCCCAGCACTTTTGCCTTTGGCCTGTATTTCCACTATCATTCCTGGCCCCACTCCCCCCATTCCCCACCCCCACCCTCTGCCTCGGCCCACACACCATTTATCCCCAAATATCACATCCAAGTATATGATTTTTGTTTCATTATTTATTTACTTTACATCCCGATCGGAGCTTCCTCTCCCTCTCTTCTTCCCCACCCCCACCCCGCCCCATGACCCTCTCCTTTTCTTAGAGAAGGGGAGGCCTCCCATGGTTATCAACCTGCTCTGGCATATCAAGTCTTAGTAGGACTAGATGCATCTTCTACTCTGGCTAGGCAAGGCTGTCCAGCTAAGGGAAAGGGGTCCGAAGGCAGGCAACAGAGATTGCCCTTGCTCCCACTGTTAGGAGAATGATTTGATAGAAGCAGCGAAGACTGCAGTGCCTACTGGGTAAAAGGACCTGCTACCAAGTCCGAGGACCCACATCATGGAAGGGGAGAAGCAACTCTTGCGTGCTGTCTCCTAACCTCCACAAGGTGCTGTACCGGGACCTGCATACAGAGAGAAAACGAACGTATGCAGAGCTTCAAATCTAACCCTCTCTCAAACTGGTAAACTTGTCTCTTGCTTCTGTAGTTAAATAAATGACCCCTGACTCAGTTTTCTCATTTGGCAACTGCAACACACAATCTTGCAATTCATATAGCATCACACTGACCACAGTCACAGTAATTTATGAGCCACAAATTAACTCAGCAATATTCCATACTTCCACAAAATGTGACCTAGACATCGGCGCACCCCAGGTTTTTGTCATTGTGTCTTCTGCTCCTAGTCTGCTAACATCCAAGTCTGGGAAGGGCGAGGGACCTTTCTAAATGATCCTGAATAATTACACACTCTCCAGGTTAACTTTTTTTTTTCCAGGAGAATCTTTGTCCCCTTGGCTCTCTCTGGTCTAAAGAGAGAGGGGGTGGTGGTGGGATTGCCTTGCATATTAACTGGCCTGAAAAAGAGGTTCTAGCTAGTGAAGAGAAGGCAACCAAGAGATCCAGCTGGGAATAAGACAGAAGTTACCAAGGAACTCACCTTTAAGTGCAGATCCAGTTTCTGTGAACCGGCAACCACAGCAAAAGGAGAGCCAACTCTCCCTCTACTCCACACCCGGCTGATAGCCTTTGAGGACTCTCAGGCTAGCACGTGCTTAGTGCCCATTGGCTGCAAGTTCTGAGTAGCCCTTCCAGAGTAGACTGGGAACAGCTGTGCCCTATTGGCAACCACCCACTCATGGTCCTGCAGCTGCGCAGGGGAGCCTCGCCCTCTCTTCCCGCCCCTCTCCCTAATTGTGTGTGTGTGTGTGTGTGTGTGTGTGTGTGTGTGTGTGTGTGTGTGTAAGCAAGGAGAGGGCATGGGATCTCTTGAAGTTGCATCAGGCTGTGGTAAGCGGCCCATTATGGGTGCTGAGCATGAAACTTAAGTCTTCTGCTAGAGTCTGTGCTCATAACCAGTGAGCCATCTTTCTAGCCAAAGACCCTTCTTCCTGTCAAGTGCGGTAGGACCTAGCATAACTCCTAGCAGTATAGATTCAGGATCCTTACATTTTAAAAATTTAGCCAGGAGGTCGTAATTGGCATTTAATTTTTAAAAATTTTACCACAAGCCGACACATCATAATTCTGTGTATGTATGGCTTCCAAGGACAAAATTAAGTATATTCACTGTGGAATGACTATGTCAAGCTACATATCACTTTAAATGTTTTGGGGGAGAATTTGACATTTAGCAAATTTTAAAATCTTTTTTTTGGGGGGTGGAGAGGGATTCAAGACAGGGTTTCTCTGTGCAGCCCTGGCTGTCCTAGAACTCAATCTGTAGACCAAGTTTTCCTGGAACTCAGAGGTCAGCCTGCCTCTGCTTCCTGAGTGCTAGAACTAAAGGCATGCACCGCCATACCTGGTTCTTATTTATTTTTAAAAAGAATTTGTTTTTATTTTATAAGTATGAGTGTATTCTGCCTGCATGCATGTCTGTGTGCCCATGGAGGCCAGAAGGGTGTGTCAAATCCCCTGGAAATGGCGCAATGGATGGTTGTGAGTTGCCACGTGGGTGATGGGAACCAAACCCAGGTCCTCTGCAAGAACAGAAAGTGCTCTTAACCACTGAGCCATCTTTACAGCGCACGCACGCACACACACACACACACACACATGCATGTGTACATACATACATACATATATATCATATATATTCTTTGTATAATATATGTATATATTTAAATATTATTTTTATTTCTTTACAGCCCAGTTATTACCCACCTCCTGATCCTCCATCCCACAATTCCTCATCTCATTCCTCCTCTCCCTTGTCTCCAAGAGGATGTCTACCCCCTGCCCCTGAGCCAGGCTTTCCACTAGGCCCTGGGGTTTCAAGTTTCTCGAGAGTTAGGTGCGTCTTCTCTAACTGAGGCCAGACCAGGAGTCCTCTGCTGTATGTGCTGGGGGCCTTGGACCGCTAGTGTATGCTGGTTGGTGGCTTAGCGTTGGAGAGATCTCAGGGGTCTGCGTAGCTGGTTGGTGGCTTAGCATCCGAGAGACCTCAGGGGTCTGCGTAGCTGGTTGGTGGTTTAGCGTCCGAGAGATCTCAGAGGTCTGCGTAGCTGGTTGGTGGCTTAGCGTTGGAAAGATCTCAGGGGTCTGCGTAGCTGGTTGGTGGCTTAGCGTCCGAGAGATCTCAGGGGTCTGCGTAGGTTGAGACTGCTGGTCTTCCTATGGGGTAGCCAGCCGCCCTCCTCAGCTTCTTCCAGCCTCTCAGTAATTCAACAACAGGGGTCCCGACTTCAGACCATTAGTTGGGTGTAAGTATCTGACTCTGCCTCAGTCAGCTGCTTGTGGGCCTCTTGGAGGACAGCCATGGTAGGCCCTTGTCTATAAGCACATCATAGCAGCAGTAATAGTGTCAGGCCTTGGAGGCTCCCCTGAAAATGGATCCAGGCTGGGCCTGTCACTGAACCTCTTCCCTCAGTCTCTTCTCCATTTTTGTCCCTGCACTTCTTTTAGGCAGGAACAATTCTGGGTCAGAGATTTTGACTGTGGGATGGCAACCTCCACTTGATGTCCTGTCTTTCTACTAGAGGTGGACTCTACAAGTTCCCTCTCCCCACTGTTGGGCATTTCATCTAAGGCCCCTCCCTTTGAATCCTGAGAGTCCCTCACCTCCCAGGTCTCTGGTACTTTCTAGAGGGTTCCCCACCTCCTCCCCCAGGGTTGTATATTTCCATTCATTGTGCTGGCCCTCAAGGCTTCACTCATGTCCTCCCTACCCCCCAATACCTGATCATATTCCCCTCTTCTCCTCCTTGTCCCCTCTCTCACCCAGCTCCCTCCCTCTCTTTGCCTCCTGTGAATACTTTTTCTCCCTCCCAAGTGGGAGTGAAAAATCCTCACTTGGGCCCTTCAGCTTGTTAACCTTCTTGAGTTCTGTGGACTGTATCCAAGGTATTCTAAACGTTTTAAGCTAATATCCACTTATTAGTGAGCACAGACCATGCATGTCCTTTTGGGTCTGAGTTACCTCACTCAGGATGATGTTTGCTAGTTCCATCCATTTGCCTACAAAACTTATGATGTCCTTGTTGTTAATAGCTGAGTAGTATTTCATTGTGCAAATGAACCACATTTTCTTTTTTCAACTTATTTTTATTTTATTTATTTTTTTTGAGGGGGGGCTTCTGCGGTTTTTATTTTTGCATGTAAACCACTGTGGGGCATGGTGGGGCATCTTTTGGTATATGCCCAAGAGTGATATAGTTAAGTCTTCAGGTAGATCTATTTCCAATTTTCTGAGGAACCTCCATATTGATTTCCAGATTGTACCAGTTTGCAATCCCACTAGCAATGGAGGAGTGTTCCTCTTTCTCCAGATTCTCACCAACATGTGCTGTCCTCTGAGTTTTAGATCTTAGCCATTCTGACTGGTGGAAGGTGGAATCTCAATGTTGCTTTGATTTGCATTTTCCTGACGACTAAGGAGTTTGAATATTTCTTTAAGTGCTTCTCAGCCATTCAAGATGCCTGTGTTGTGAATTCTCAATCTCTATACACCATTTTTTTGGACTTTTTTTTGAGGTTAGCTTCTTAATTTTTTATATATTTTGGATATTAGCCCTCTATCAGATGTGGTGTTAGTGAAGACTTGTTTCCTAATCTGTAGGTTGTTCATTTGTCCTACTGACTATGTCCCTATGTCCTTTGCCTTACAGAAGCTTTTCAGTTTCATGCGGTCTCATTTATCAAGTCTCTTCTATTAGATTCAGTATATCTGGTTTTATGTTGAGGTCTTTGAGCCACTTGAACTTGAGCTTTGTGCAAGGTGACAAATATGAATCTATTTTCATTTTTCTACATACCAGACTGCCAGTTAGGCTAGCACCATTTTTTTTTTATTATTAACTTGAGTATTTCTTTTTTTGTTTGTTTTTTTTTTTGTTTTTTTTTTTTTTTTTTTTATTAACTTGAGTATTTCTTATATACATTTGAGTGTTATTCCTTTCCGGTTTCCAGGCAAACATCCCCCCCCCTCCCCTTCTTTATGGGTGTTCCTCCACCCTCCCCCATTGCCGCCCCTCCCCAACAGTCTAGTTCACTGGGGGTTCAGTCTTAGCAGGACCCAGGGCTTCCCCTTCCACTGGTGCTCTTACTAGGATATTCATTGCTACCTATGAGGTCAGAGTCCAGTGTCAATCCATGTATAGTCTTTAGGTAGTGGCTTAGTCCCTGGAAGCTCTGGTTGCTTGGCATTGTTGTACATATGGGGTCTCGAGCCCCTTCAAGCTCTTCCAGTTCTTTCTCTGATTCCTCCAACGGGGGTCCTATTCTCAGTTCAGTGGTTTGCTGCTGGCATACGCCTCTTTGTTTGCTGTATTCTGGCTGTGTCTCTCGGGAGAGATCTACATCCGGCTCCTGTCGGTCTGCACTTCTTTGCTTCATCCATCTTGTCTAATTGGGTGGCTGTATATGCATGGGCCACATGTGGGGCAGGCTCTGAATGGGTGTTCCTTCAGTCTCTGTTTTAATCTTTGCCTCTCTATTCCCTGCCAAGGGTATTCTTGTTCCACTTTTAAAGAAGGAGTGAAGCATTCACATTTTGATCATCCGTCTTGAGTTT
This sequence comes from Rattus rattus, assembly GCF_011064425.1. Taxonomy (NCBI): domain Eukaryota; kingdom Metazoa; phylum Chordata; class Mammalia; order Rodentia; family Muridae; genus Rattus; species Rattus rattus. The sequence continues at coordinate 180,123,017 of NC_046155.1, forward strand.
CATTTGTTCTAGGCATCTAGGGTAATTCAAGCATTTGGGCTAATAGCCACTTATCAATGAGTGCATACCATGTGTGTTTTTCTGTGATTGGGTTAGCTCACTCAGGATGATATTTTCCAGTTCCAACCATTTGCCTACGAATTTCATAAAGTCATTGTTTTTTGATAGCTGAGTAATATTCCATTGTGTAGATGTAACACATTTTCTGTATCCATTCCTCTGTTGAAGGGCATCTGGGTTCTTTCCAGCTTCTGGCTATTATAAATAAGGCTGCGATGAACCTAGTGGAGCACGTGTCTTTTTTATATGTTGGGGCATCTTTTGGGTATATGGCCAAGAGAGGTATAGCTGGATCCTCAGGCAGTTCAATGTCCAATTTTCTGAGGAACCTCCAGACTGATTTCCAGAATGGCTGTACCAGTCTGCAATCCCACCAACAATGGAGGAGTGTTCCTCTTTCTCCGCATCCTCGCCAGCATCTGCTGTCACCTGAGTTTTTGATCTTAGCCATTCTTACTGGTGTGAGGTGAAATCTCAGGGTTGTTTTGATTTGCATTTCCCTTATGACTAAAGATGTTGAACATTTCTTTAGGTATTTCTCAGCCATTCGGCATTCCTCAGCTGTGAATTCTTTGTTTAGCTCTCAACCCCATTTTTTAATAGGGTTATTTGTCTCCCTGCGGTCTAACTTCTTGAGTTCTTTGTATATTTTGGATATAAGGCCTCTATCTGTTGTAGGATTGGTAAAGATCTTGTCCCAATCTGTTGGTTGCCGTTTTGTCCTAACCACAGTGTCCTTTGCCTTACAGAAGCTTTGCAGTTTCATGAGATCCCATTTGTCGATTCTTGATCTTAGAGCATAAGCCATTGGTGTTTTGTTCAGGAAATTTTTTCCAGTGCCCATGTGTTCCAGATGCTTCCCTAGTTTTTCTTTTATTAGTTTGAGTGTGTCTGGTTTGATGTGGAGGTCCTTGATCCACTTGGACTTAAGCTTTGTACAGGGTGATAAGCATGGATCGATCTGCATTCTTCTACATATTGACCTCCAGTTGAACCAGCACCATTTGCTGAAAATGCTATCTTTTTTTTCTCCATTGGATGGTTTTGGCTCCTTTGTCAAAAATCAAGTGACCATAGGTGTGTGGGTTCATTTCTGGGTCTTCAATTCTATTCCATTGGTCTATCTGTCTGTCTCTGTACCAATACCATGCAGTTTTTATCACTATTGCTCTGTAATACTGCTTGAGTTCTGGGATAGTGATTCCTCCTGAAGTCCTTTTATTGTTGAGGATAGTTTTAGCTATCCTGGGTTTTTTGTTATTCCAGATGAATTTGCAAATTGTTCTGTCTAACTCTTTGAAGAATTGATTGGTATTTTGATGGGGATTGCATTGAATCTGTAGATCGCTTTTTGGTAAAATGGCCATTTTTACTATATTAATCCTGCCAATCCATGAGCATGGGAGATCTTTCCATCTTCTGAGGTCTTCTTCAATTTCTTTCTTCAGTGTCTTGAAGTTCTTATTGTACAGATCTTTTACTTGCTTGGTTAAAGTCACACCGAGGTACTTTATATTATTTGGGTCTATTATGAAGGGTAGCACCATTTTTTGAAAATACTTTCTTTTTTCCATTTTGTACTTTTGGCTTCTTTGTCACAGACCAAGTGTTCATAAGTGTGTGGTTTTATTTCTGGGTCTTTAATTCTATTCCAGTGATTAACCCGTCTCTCTCTGTGCCAATACCATGCAGTTTTTAATTACTATTGCTCTGTAGTACAACTTGAGGTCAGGGTTGGTGACTCCCTAAAAAGTTCTTTTATTGTTAAAAACTATTTTCACTATTCTGGGTTTTTGTTTTTTCATATGAAGTTGAGAATTGTTCTTTTGATGTCTTTGAAGACTTTGTTGTAATTCTTATGGAGATTGCATTGAATCTGTAGATTGCTTTTGGTAGGATGGTCCTTTTTACTATGTTAATCCTACCAATCCATGTGCATGGGAGATCTCTCCAATTTCTGAGGTCTTTTTCTATTTCTTTCTTGAGAGACTTGAAGTTCTTTTTATACAGATCTTTCACTTGTTTGGTTAGAGTTACACCAAGATATATTATTTGTGACTATTGTGAAGGGTATTGTTTTCCTATTTTCTTTCAGCCTGTTTATCATTTGTATAAAGGAAGGCTATTGATTTGTTTGAGTTAAGTTTATATCCAGCTACTTTGCTGAAATTTTTTATCGGCTATAGAAGTTCTCTGGTAGACTTTTTTTTGTGGTCGCTCATGTATATTATCATATCATCTGCAAACAGTGATACCTTGACTTCTTCTTTGCCAACTTGTATTCCCTTGATCTCCCTTTTTTTTCCTGATTGCTCAAGCTAGAACTTCAAGTATTATATTGAATAGATACTAGGAGAGTGGGCAGTGTCTTGTCCCTGATTTTAGTGGGATTGTTTTAAGTATCTCTCCATTTAGTTTGATATTGGCTGTTGGTTTGCTGTATATTGTTTTTTTATTATGTTTAGGTGTGGGCCTTGAATTTCTGATCTCTCCAATTCTTTTTAACTTGAATGGAGATTGTGTTTTGTTAAATGCTTTTTCAGCATCTAATGAGATGATCATGTGATTTTTTTCTATGAGTTTGTTTATAGAAAGGATTATGTTAATAAATTTTTGTATATTGAAACACCCTTGCATTCCTAGGATGAAGCCTACTTGATTATTGTGAGTGATGTTTTGATGTGTTCTTGGATTCAGTTTGCTAAAATTTTATTGAGTATTTTTGCATTGATACTCATAAGCGAAATCGGTCTGATGTTCTCTTTCTTTGTTGAGTCTTTGTATGGTTTAGGTATCAGAGTAATCAGGCTTCATAGAATGAATTAGGTAGTGTTCCTTCAGTTTCTATTTTATGGAATAGTTTGAGAACTGTTGGTGTTAGCTCTCCTTTGAAGGTCTAGTAGAATTCAGCACTAAAGCTACCTGTTCCGGGGCTTTCTTTTGGTTAGGAAGTTTTTAATGACTTCTATTTCCTTAGGGGATATGGACCTATTTAGATAGTTTACTTGCTCTTGATTTAACTTTGCTATGTGTTATATGTCTAGAAAATCATCCGTTTTCCCTACATTTTTCAGTTTTGTTGAGTATAGGCTTTTGTAGTAGGATCTGATACATTTTTGAATTTCTTCTTTTTCTGTTATGTCTTTCTCTTCATTTCTGATTTTATTAATTTAGATTGTGTTGCTGTGCCCATACATTTGTTTGGCTATGGATTTATCTATCTTGTTGATTTTCTCAAAGAACCAGCTGTTAGTTTTGTTAATTCTTTGTATGGTTCTCTTTGTTTGTATTTGGTTTATTTCGGCCCCGAGTTTGACTATTTCATTCCATCTACTCCACTTGGGTGTGTTTGCTTCTTTTTGTTCTAGGGCTTTCAGATGTGCTGTTAAGTTGCTAGTGTAAAATCTCTTCTATTTCTTTATGAGGGGCACTTAGTGCTATGGATTTTCCTCTTAGTACTGCTTTCATTATTCCCATAAGTTTTGGTATTCTTTGTCATCATCTTCTTTCTTCCGTGACCAAGTTATTATTGAGTAGAGTTGTTCAGTTTCCATGGGTATGTGAGTTTTCTGTTGTTTTTGTTGTTATTGAAGTCTAGCCTTAGTCTGTGGTGATCTGATAGGATGCTTGGGATTATTTCAGTCTTTTTGTGTCTGTTGAGGCTTGTTTTGTGACTGATTATATGTGTCAGTTTGGGAGAAGATACCATGAGTTGCTGAGAAGAAGGTATGTTCTTTTGTTTTTGGGTGAAATGTTTTGTATTAAATCCATTTGGTTCATAACTTCTAATAGTTTCACTTTGTCTCTATTTAGTTTCTATTTCTATGATCTCTCCATTGATGAGAGTGGGTATTGAAGTCTCCCAATATTATTGTATGAGGTTCAGTGTGTTTTTTGCACTGTAGTAAAGTTTCTTTTATGAATGTGGGTACCCTTGGATTTGGGCCATAGCTGTTCAGGATTGAAACTTTCTCTTGGTGAATTTTCTCTTTGATGAATATCAAGTGTCCTTCCTTATCATGCTTGATAACTTTTGGTTGAAAGTCTATTTTTTTTGTGTGTGCTTTTGTTATTTTTTTATTTATTTTTTAAAAAGTACATGTTTTAATACATATGTATATCAGTGTCAATATACTGATTTTCTTTTTTTTCTCCATCTTTATTAAATTGGGCATTTATTTACATTTTAATTGTTATTCCCTTTCCAGTAGTTTCCAGGCCAACATCCCACTAACCCCTCCCCCTCCCCTTCTGTATGGGTGTTCCCCTCCCCATCCTTCCCCCATTACCACCCTCCCCCACAACAATCACGTCCACTGGGGGTTCAGTATTGGCAGGACCAAGGGCTTCCCATTCCACTGGTGATCTTACTAGGCTATTCATTGCTACCTATGTGTTTGGAGCCCAGGGTCAGTCCATGTATAGTCTTTGGGTAGTGACTTAGTCCTGGAAGCTCTGGTTGGTTGGCATTGTTGTTCATTATGGGGTCTCGAGCCCCTTCAAGCTCTTCCAGTCCTTTCTCTGATTCCTTCAATGGGGGTCCCATTCTCAGTTCAGTGGTTTGCTGCTGGCATTCGCCTATGTATTTTCTGTATTCTGGCTGTGTCTCTCAGGAGAGAGCTACATCCGGTTCCTGTCAGCCTGCACTTCTTTGATTCATCCATCTTGTCTAATTGGGTGGCTGTATATGTATGGGCCACATGTGGGGCAGGCTCTGAATGGGTGTTCCTTCTGCCTGTGTTGTACACTTTGCCTCCCTATTCCCTCCCAAGGGTATTCTTGTTCCCCTTTTAAAGAAAAAATGAAGCATTCACATTTTGGTTATCCTTCTTGACTTTCATGTGTTCTGTGCATTTAGGGTAATTCAAGCATTTGGGCTAATAGCCACTTATCAATGAGTGCATACCATGTGTGTTTTTCTGTGATTGGGTTACCTCACCAGGATGATATTTTCCAGTTCCATCCATTTGCCTATGAATTTCATAAAGTCATTGTTTTTGATAGCTGAGTAATATTCCATTGTGTAGATGTACCACATTTTCTGTATCCATTCCTCTGTTGAAGGGCATCTGGGTTCTTTTCCAGCTTCTGGATATTATAAATAAGGCTGCTATGAACATAGTGGAACATGTGTCTTTGTTATATGTTGGGGCATCATTTGGGTATATGCCCAAGAGAGGTATAGCTGGGTCCTCAGGTAGTTCAATGTCCAATTTTCTGAGGAACCTCTGGACTGATTTCCAGAATGGTTGTATCAGTCTGCAATCCCACCAACAATGGAGGGGTGTTCCTCTTTCTCCACATCCTCGCCAGCATCTGCTGTCACTGAGTTTTTGATCTTAGCCATTGAAAAGTCTATTTTATTGAATATTAGGATGGCAACTCCAGCTTGTTTCTTGGGACATTTGCTTGGAAGACTTTTTTTCTAGCCTTTTACTCTGAGGTAGAGTCTGTTTTTACCATTGAGTTGTGTTTCTTGTATGAAGCACAATGTTGGATCCTGCTTGTGTATGCAGCCTCTTTTTCTTGGGGAATTGAGTCCATTGATATTGAGAGATATTACAGATGATTGTTAGTTCCTGTTATATTTGTTTTTGTAGGTGGCATTATATGTATGTGATTCTCTCCTTTTTGGTTTTGTTGTGAGATGATTACTTTTTTTTTTTTTTTTTTTTTTTTTTTTGTAAGTACTCTCCTTGTTTTGGAGTTTCCTCTTAGAATCCTCTGTAGGACTGGATTGGTAGATAGATATCATTTAAATTTGGTTTTGTCATGGAATATTTTGGTTTCTCCATCTATGGTGATTTATAGTTTTGCAGGGTATAGTAACCTGGCCTGGCATTTGTGTTCTCTTAGGGTCTGCATGACCTCCGTCTAGGCTCTTCTGGCTTTTAGGGTCTCTGTAGAGAAGTCTGGTGTAATTCTGATAGGTTTGCCTTTGTATGTTACTTGGCCTTTTTCACTTACAGTTTTAAATTTTTTCTTTGTTCTGTGCATTTAGTGTTTTGATTATCATATAGTGGGAGGATTTTTTTCTTTCTGGTCCAATCTATTTGGTGTTCTATAGGCTCCTTGTACATTTATGGCCATCTCTTTCTTTAAGTTGGGGAAGTTTGCTTTTACAATTTTGTTGAAAATGTTTTCTGGTCCTTTAGACTGGGAATCTTTTGCTCTTTTCTTTTTTTTTTTTTTTTTTCTTTTTTTTTTTTTTTTTTTTTTTTTTGAGCTGAGGACTGAACCCAGGGCGCCTTGAACTTGCTAGGCAAGCGCTCTACCACTGAGCTAAATCCCCAACCCCTCTTTGCTCTTTTCTATTCCTATTATTATTAGCTTTGGTCTTTTCATTGTGTCCTGGATTTCCTGGATGCTGAGGCTTAAGAATTTCTTTGTCCATTGTGTTAATATCTTCTATGCCCAATATTCTTTCTTTAATCTCTTGTATTCTGTTGTTTATTCTTGCATCTGTAGTTCCTGACCTCCTTCATACGTTTCCCTCTATTCGTGTTTTCTTTATTGTTTCCACTACCTACTTTTTAGATCTTGGGCTGCTTTATTCAGTTCCTTCATCTGTTTGTGTTTTCCTGTATTTCTTTAAGGGATTTGTTTCCTCTTTAAGGGCTTCTACCTGTTTAGCTGTGTTTTCCTGTATTTCTTTTAGTGAGTTATTTATATCTTCCTTAAAGGACTCCATTATCTTCATGAGATAGGATTTTATGTCAGCATCCTAGTTTTCAGGTGTGTTGGTGTATCCAGGGCTTGCTGTGGTGGAAGAACTGGGTTCTGATGGTGTCAAAGTATATTGACTTCTGTTGTTTACAGTCTTGCTCTTGCCTCTTTCCATCTGGTTATCCCTGGTTTTAACTGGCCTGGGTGTCTCTGTCTGAAGCCTGCCTCCTGTGTCCCTGAGTTTCCTGTGTCCCTGGGCATGTTTCCTAGAAAACCTGTGTTCCTGGCTGTAGCAGATCTCCTAGGAGGCCTTTAGACTGTGGTGTCTTCAGAGGGCACACAAGCTGCTGATCTGCCCTAGTGGAAGAGGCAGGCTAAAAAGCCTAATTCTTTACTCTTAATTGTACAAAGAACACCATTTTTTTTTTAGCAAGCAGTTTTCTTTTATTAATACATACTTATTGCATAAAATCACAAATTTCATTATTACTTTTCAGATGCTTGTATCATATACATTGATTTTTTTTTTTAGATTTATTTTATGTATGTAAGTACACTGTAGCTGTCTTCAGACACACTGCAAGAGGGCATCAGATCCCACTACAGATGGTTGTGAGCCGCCATGTGGTTGCTGCAATTTGAATTTAGGACCTCTGGCCGAGCAGTCAGTGCTTTTAACTGCTGAGCCATTTCTCCAGTCCCTACATTGATATTATTAGGCCCTTCAATATCCTCTCTCAGCTATATTCTTTCAACATTCTCCTTTCTGCTTTTATGTGTGAATATGTTTTTGATTTTCATTATTAATTTTTATTTGGCACATGAAAGGTGATCTTCGCATATATGTCTATCATCATTCTTAGCTTCTGTGCAGCCAATCACCTGTTCTTGCCCTCCACCTTTTTTCTGACCTTACACTTTCTCCTCTCCAATAACTCTCTTTCTGTTTTAATGTCATATACATATATTTATTATTGAGGCTCTTTTCATGGAGCTTTGGATGGCCTCGAACTCAGAGCAATCTTCTTGTCTAGTCTTTAGAGTGCTGGGATTAAAGCAACATACCATCATGCCTGGCTTCATGCATACCTTTAAATCTAGGTCCACATATGAGAGAAATGTGTGCTATTTGTGGAGTTTTATCTCTTCCATTGTCCTTTCCTCTTATACCTTGATCTCTAACAGTTCTCCTTCTCCAGTCTTGTTATCTATAGCTCCACATCCCTCTATCATCTATCTACCCAACTGCTCATCCATCATTTATCTATCCATCTCCAATCATCCATGATCTATCATATACTTATCTATAATCTATCATTTTATCTGTCTTTTATTGATCAATTATCTATGGTCTGTCTATTGTCTACCAACTATCATCTAGTATTGATCTATCAACCATCTATCATCTATCAAATATATATATACATATATATCATCTATTATCTATTTATCATCAATCAATCATATGTATTTATCTACATATCATCTACCTACCCATCATCTATTTATCATTAATTTATTGTTTATTTATCTACTTATCACTGACTCATTAGCTATATATCTACCTACCTACCTACCCACATAAAACTATGGGTGTCTTGCACCATGCTTGACACACAAGTGCTAAGGAAGATGACAGGGCAATCCTGGGTGACTCCCAAGCCAGCAAGTCCGTGCCTTGAAACAAACCGGCAGCTGTGGTTGCCTGTAAGAGACTGGCACAAGCTCAAGGCAGTCAGAATTCAGCACCAGTGGGGGTCGGGGAGGGGCAGGCTTCCAAAAGTCCTACCCCTACTCAGGAGCTTTGAATGACTGACAGGGAAGGAAGATAGATTCTTCTTTGGGAAATGCAACTGTTGGTGGGTTCGTTTGCACCCTAGTGAATGACTCCACATGCCTGCACATGGAGGTACATGTGGTCAGCACGAACTGGATTCGGAGTTATTCTACACCGACAAAAATGAGCCAAGTCAAGCCCAATTAAAGCGGGGAAGGTGAGAGGGAGGTAGAAAGGAGGAGGAGGAGGGAAAGAGAAAGGAGTGGGAGGGAGGAAAGAAGGGAGACCAAAATGTCTGGATTATATGGGGAAGAGTTTGGGGGAGGGGAAGCCCAGCTCCTCGACTGGAAAGTTCAGGGCAGAGGGCGTTATGCCAGTCATGCCCTGTAGCAGGTACAGACTGAGGAAAGCTGGAGGCCGGGTCTGCTTTGGTATGTTAAATATATACCTCCATTTGTCCTGAGTCTGAATCCCAACAGTTATAACAATAATTAAGATGGACAGGAAGTCCTGAAGGAGCTGTTACCAACCTCTGTTGGTCCATCATCTACCAGGAGTGTTGTGGACTCTGTGAAGCTCAGTGTCTCCCATCAGCACAGCACTCTGCACTCCTTTTGTGTGTTGTGCATGTGTACACAAGTGTCAGCACCTACATGCATGCTTTTGGGGGCCAGAGGAAGATGGTGAGTTTTCTCTTAGCTTTGTCCTTTATTGCCTTGAGGCAGCACCTCTCTTCAAACCCAAGGCTCACTGTTTCTGCAGGGCTGAATGGCCAGTGAGCTCCTGGTGAAGGGACTCTAGCCCGGCCTAGTGTGGCTAGCACGGCTCTGGCTGGCCTTGCCCTTCCCTCTCATCCTCTCTGCCTTGCTAAACAAACGACCCTTAGATTACATTCCTAAAGGTAGCCCCCAAGGTCTATTCCCTTATTTGACCTCGTGCTCCCACTGAGGCTGACCACCAAGGTCCAGCAAGTCCAGCAATCAAAAGTCCCTCTGGCTCACCTAATTAACATGTCTAATCAAAATTAAACACCTCATCCTAACCCTTTTACCTCCATAAACTGCCATTTACCTACAGGTCACATCTGTCTCCTCTCTATCTGAGGCAGTCCTTTGTCCTCAGGGACAAATATCCCTTTCCCCTTTCCCGTTTCTTTCCTCTTCTCCTGTGTCCTCTAACCATCTTTGACATTCACTGCCTGCTCTTTGTCCCCCTGGGGCAAAGAGATTTCCTCTGCGCTGAGAACTTGGTCTTGGGATGTCTCAGTGCTGAAAACTGGTCCCTTCACCTGGGACTTCTCTGTTCCTTAGCACTGTGCACCATGCCGCGGTGCTTTTTATTTGAGTGCCAGGGATTTGAACTCACGTTCCCTTGCTTTCACACCATGTGCTATCACCCGCTGAGCCTTTCCATGGTCCTTGCTTCCCTTTTCTTTTTCTTTCTTTTTTTTTTGTTCTTTTTTTTTTGGAGCTGGGGACCGAACCCAGGGCCTTGCGCTTCCTAGGCAAGCGCTCTACCACTGAGCAAACCAACTGGCCGCCTGGAAAGGACACTCCAACCTACTGAGCTGCCTGTAGGCTGTGTGGTCTGCTCTAGGTTCCTATCTTTGGGGTGTGAGCTCTCACCCATGCTGGGGTAGGCTTTGATATGTAGCAGACTTTGCGTCATTTCTGATCCTTTGAGTAACCCCAATAAAACTCACTGACTCACTCATGTTGAACTCAGGTGGTACATTCGTGGTTCTGTCATTGGTCCCTATCTGGGGTGACTACAGCTAATTCATGTCTCTCTGGAGCGGTGTCACCTAATGCTTTGCCACTGAACTGTGTCCAGTTTTTGAATAGTTAAGTACAACTACTGCTGTTCCTCTGTACTCTTGGATGTTTGGCCTTCCACTGGAGTATAGTCAACTTATCAGTGGCCTCACCTTTAAAGAAATTCAACTCTCAGGATGCCTCTCTCCTCTATGTTGGAATGTTGCTTGAGACAGGGTCTCATGTAGTCCAGGCTAGCCTTAAACTCCTCATGAGGTCAAGGGTAACCTTGAACTCCCGAGCTGTGTGCCTCTTTCTCCAGAGTACTGGGATCACAGATGTGTGACATCATACCTGGTCACATGAACTTATTTTTATATATTTATTTTGTGTGTGTATTTGTGTGCGGTCAGAGGCCTACTTTTGGGACTTGGTTTTCTCCTTCCACCATGAAAATTCAAGAGACGGAGCTGGGGCAATCCATCTTCGTAGCAAGACCACTTACCCACTGAGCCATCTCACCAAGCCAACTTAAGCACATTTTAAAACATTGAAAATGGTATCGTTTTTGTATATGTATTTCCTATTTACTTTTGCTTTTAGTCTGGCAACACAAGGATAGATATATGCACATGTGTATATATACACATTTAAGCATGCTGTCTATTGTTTTTTTTCTCCACTCACTATCTGTGCTGACAGGCACATACAAGCAGCTATAGGCCCAGACTAACAATATTGAAGATGTGGTTTCTTTTACATAACTGAAAAAAACCTCGATATTTTATGTCATTGAAGGACTTGGTTAAGTTATATAGGAATGATGATGTAAGATCATCCATTTATCTTATGTTAGGGTTAACAGGCATATTCTCTCCTGCAGTAATCCGATGGATACAGGCCAGGTTAGACCAGATTAAAATTAGATAATGGCAGGTTCATTAGGCGGCGGCAGCTCTCAGGTGGGTTCACTGGTCTCACATCCAGGCTAAAGCAAGCGGCTATTTTAGAGCTTAAGTGAGGAGTGATGTCATGCCAGCTAGGAGCTGGTACTGTGTCCATACATGGTCAAAGCCTGAGCCCCTTGGAGGGCAATCTTGGGTTGATTGCCAGAAAGGCAGAGACAAGGACCCATGACAGGTTAGCATGGAGTTTTCTCTGTGCATGCAGGGTTTGGGGACGGAGGGGAAGATGGAATTTCCCAGCTTGTACAGGGGGTGAGCAGGGGTTCCAGCCAAACAAGGATTACTTGTGGAACTTAGGGAGAACAGAATAAGATAGGGTATGATTAAAAAAATGGGATTTCCCCCTATTTGTAGGGTTAGGTATAGGTAGAAGGGACGAGTGATTTCTATAAACGTGCTTCTCACAGGTACAAGACCTAGGTGTGCCCAAATAAAGACCAGATTCCAGCATGGAGAGGAGTTGGGCATGAAGCTCCACCCCTATGTAAGAAGGTGTAACTGTTAGCTGCTGGAAGAAAGGATCAGTTTTCACTAAATACTGTACCTGGTCACACTTCCGTAAAAGGCCACACATCCAAGAATGCTTAGATAGCCCATATTGGCATTGATGGGAGAGTGAGGGATGACACAAAGGTGGGTGGAAAGAGAAGGATGGATCTGGGAAAAGTTAAGAGGGAGGGTGGGTGAATATGATCAAAATACATGCTATGACATTCTCATAGATCTAGGAAAGATATAAAAGTTGTGCTTTTAAAATTCCCCCATCCAGAAAGAGATAAGGAAAAGCCCTAATTAGATTGCTAGTCGGACTAAGAATCAAGTCAGATCAGCCTTTCTCAGGTGCTCAATATGGCCAGTACCTTTCTAAATCAAAACAGAGGAGAGGGCAGAGATGGCCCAGCAGTTAAGCTCACATACTGCCTGTAACTCCAGCTCCAAGGGATCTGATGACATACATACACACATACATACATACATACATACATACATACATACATACATAAATACATACACGTACACATGCACACACACACACACACGCGTGCATGCATGAGTATGTATGCACTAACATCTGAAATTAGAAGCCAGTAGATTTAGAATATGCCTAAATTATTTATAGTTTCCATTAGTTCCCCAACAACTTTCTAGGGCACCATTATTGCCTGGACCTACACCATAGGTCCAGTAATCCACCAACAGGCAAATCTCGTTTTAAGAGATTTCCAAAGCATTCAAAGAAACTGGGAAAAGAAACAAATAAGATTTGAAATGTAAATAAAAAATATCCCAAAAAAAGTAAAGATACATTTAAAGACTTTATTGGGTGCTTAAAATATCAGTGTGGGAAAAATGTCATTACAAGCCAGGTCATTTTAGCATGAATCTCTTTGAATGGCCTGTTTGAAACTAGAGTTCAAACAACAAAGCCATATCTATTTTGCAAAACACATCTGAACAGGGAGCCAAGAAATCATATCTCATTGGAATGTTAGTGGTCTGTAATTTTTGTATACAATGGGTCAAATTAAGGATCCTGCTCCCTTTCTTTCGGAGGTAGTTTGAGTCGGAATATAGCCATGTTTCCTACACCAGAATGTCCACCCTTGCTTTCTGTTTCTGTTTATACATTGCTTAGGATGCTCAAATATGGGTTTTTCTCTTCCTCTGCAATCAGGAACTCCTGGGTTTCCTTATCAAAGTCAGTAATTCGAAGTCTAGAAAGATAAACAAAAAACCAGCTTTAATTAACTCACTCTTAAGATTTAATTTTTTTAAAATTATTTATGGATGTGTATGTGCCTGTGTGAATCTCTGGGCACCACGCGTGTGCCTAGGGAGTCAAAAGTCACTGGAGCTGCTAGAAGTAGGGTTACAGTGCTTGTGATCTGCCATGTTCATTGGTGCTGGGAACTGAGGCTGAGTCCTCTACAAGGGCAGCGGATGCTCTTACCTGAAGAGCCACTTCTCTAGACCTTCCTTTTTGCTTTCTAACACCTAAGTTTCCCTCCATAATTTGTTCTAAGGCCAAGTTCAGGTGGCCCCGATGTTGCCTAGGTGGGGTGACATACCCATACTATGAGATGGTGTGCTGAGAAATGTTTAACATTCGGACTCCTCCATAACAACTGACATACGACCATCTGTAACTCCAGTTCCAGGGGATTTGATCCCAACTTCTGGCCTCTGGTCTAGAATATACATGCAGGAAAAATACCCATACATAAAATAAAAAAATGAAATAAAAAATTAGTTGATTTGTTGGCTTGCCTATGTGTGTACGTGTAGATGGGCACGCCTGCCTGCCTGCCTGCCTGCCTGCCTGCCTGCTAGAGGTCGATGTCAGGTGTCTTCAATTGTTTTCCACCTTATCTTTGCGAGACAGAGTCTCTCACTGAACCTGCCACTCTTGGACTGGCTGACCAATAAACCAGGGAGTCTTCTGTCTGCACCCTTCTCCCCGGCCCTAAGGTTACAGACGTATGAGCCCACCATCAAGTTTATTGGTGGATGGTGAAGATCTGAACCCAGGTCCTCATGCTTTTGCTGCAAGCGCTTTACTTGACTAAGCTTCTTCACAGCTTCTGCTCTGACCATCTCTGTGCCATGAACTCTGCACCCCGACTGAGCTTTATTTCAACTTGGTTTCAACATCCAGAATGGTGGTCCTTCTAGTGCTTCTTATGAGCACCAACTTCTTCTAGGCCTTAGGGTTTTGCATAGAAGACTTGCAAAAGACTTGAAGATTTTTTCCCCCCAAGATCCAACCAGTAATTCTTATCATGATCTGATGATTTTTTTTTTTCAAGCTCCAACCAGTAATTCTTAACCATGATCTGACTGTCTGGTCTTAGCCTTCTGGCTAATAGCTCTCAAGCATGTGTACACACACACACACACACACACACACACACACACACCCCTTGGTTCCTGTCTCTGATTTCATTCTATGTCAATTACTTTTCTATTATTGTGATAAAATAACACCATGACCAAGGCCACTTACAGGAGGAAAGGTCTGTTTGCCTAAAACCCCTACTGTTCCAGCAGGGTAAGAGTCTCCCACCATGGTGGCAGGGAAAAGTGTCCTCAGGAGCAGGAAGCTGAGGGGCTCACAGCTTAAAACACAGCATGAAGCAGAGAACTCTCACTGGGAATGGTATGAAGCTTTGCAACCTCAAAACCTGTCCCAGTGACATACTTTCTCAACCTAGGGCTCACTTCCCACACCTATCGAAATAGCAATATCAACTCCAGACCAAATATACAAACATCTGAGCTTATGGGAGACATTTTCATTCAAACTATTATGTATATTTTTATGATTCAAGAAGTTCTGTCCGGTAGGAATGAACTGTGGTCCTAGGGCATATTCATTGTAGTCTATGACCTTCTGAGACTTTCCATGGTGGAGTAGGAAGACATCACAGAAACTTACTTGGTTTCAAAATATCTAGCACATTATCTGACACCTGCGTAGTTTTGAATTTCTCATGTCAAATAACAACTCTTAGTTTGCAGGTCAAATCAAAGGAATGGATACCTTGCTCCAGGGTGCAGGCAAACATGGCTGAAGTCTAATCAGATGCAGAGCTGGCTCAGTAAAGGACAGACAACTCACCTCTTTTTGCTTTGTTATGCAGCCACTCCCACTTGGTACCCTCTCAACCTCCAGCCAACATCAAGAAGGAAAGAAATCTGCAGGCACTCAGCATTTTGAGGGGGCAGGGGAATTTGCAAGAGTAAATCTTAAGGAACTGAGCCCCTGTCTTCCTTCCAGGAGAGACAGCCAGAGTTATAAACATTTAAACCCAACTCCTCGTAGGTATATTCACCCTTGGCCCAGGAGCCACACGCAGAAAAGGGTAGCTATGGAAAGGTCCAGCACAAAAGTATCAGTTTACTCAAAATAATGAGGCTTTTTTGTTGTTGTTTTTCTTTTCTTTTCTTTTCTTTTTTTTTGATAAACAAACTGTCCAGAGTTTTTGAGTATGAACTCTGTATGTGCCACAGGGCAATGTCAAAAGGTTGGACACCTCCATAAGGTTTGGTTTTTCTAGAAATGCGTGGCTTAGTAACTCTAAAATGACCCTAATTTTGAGGGTTTGAGGAGATAGTCCTCCCAGTGAAGTGTTTGCTACACGAGGACCTGAGGCTAATTCCCAACAGCCACACAAAAAGCTGGAAACAGTGTACTCCAAGAACCAATGAAGTAAAGACTGACAGGTCCCTAGCACTTGATGGCTAACCAGTCTTACAGAATTGGTTAGTCCCAGGATCCAGTAAGAGAGCCCATCTCAAAAAATAACAGAGGTAGATGGCAGCTGATGATGGATGGCCATGAGAGTCTGTGCTCTGGTCTCCACACTTGTGCATGCAATCCATACACACATGTGTGCCTGAACTCACATACTTTTCCAAAAATTACCTTGATCTCATATGGGTTTGAAGACCATAGCTGGGAAAAATGAGTAACAGAGATAAATACGGAAGATTATAAAAATGACATTTATAGTATATTGCACCTGTAAAATATCTTATGCTTATATAAACTACTCTGAATCACGTTTATATGACAAATGCACAATATAAACCTTTATCTACAAGCAGACCCCCCCTAGCTCACTTAGCCTATCTTTAATGTTCTCAAGTGTATTCACACTAGTCTCTAGGTGGGCAAAAATCAAATCCCCTAGCATAAAGACCATGTTATATTAAAATGTTGAAATGCTAAAAGTGTTCTGTCATTAATGACTATTGTGTTGGAGAAAAAAAATGTGAATGACTGGGAATGCTTTCATTATTGTAGATCCAAACAGTCTTAATTCAGGACTGTCTGCATAAATAGAGTTGTACTTACAAGCATATTTATATATTGTCCTTATAATAGTACCAAGTATCACCAGTACTTGGGCACTGACCAGTCAGAGGGCAAGGAAGGGCTTTCTACTTAGTCTCATACCCCTGTAACAGGATCCTCAAGAGAGAGAACATTACTTGAATTTATTTTTTATTTAAATTTTAAAAATATTTTATGGTGCTCCTTCCCCAAACACCAAAATTACCTGCCCATAGTCCCTCAGTGAGAGGTGGGGTTTCATGACAAGATGTGCTTACTGTTATATCACTGTCAGAGTTATTCTGGTGTGACCATCTTATTATTGAGTTATCTGTGTGTGTGTGTGTGTGTGTGTGTATGTGTGTGTGTGTGTGTGTGTGTGTGTGTGTGTAAGTAGACAGAGGACAGAGACCAACCTCGTATTAAGGATTTTCCTTGTCTTTACCTCTCCATTACTGAGATTATAGATACAAACCCTATGTCTGACTTTCTCCATGTAGTTTCTGAGGATCAAACTCTGGTTTCTTATGCTTGTGTGGCAAGGACTCTACAGCCTGAGCCATGTCCCCAGCTCTTATTTCTATCTTAAATTATCATATGATTAGCAGCACATTTAAGATCTCAGTTTATTCCTTCTTATCTGTAAGGACTCTTCCCACCAAGGAGAATAGAGGCCAGCTCACCCAAGGACATGCAGGGTACACTTTTGCTGTTTCAGAGCCTCAAACAGCACGACCAACCCACTGTGGTCCAAGGCGTTCTCTAGCAGGTTGATACCCCACAGGGTTTTACAGTGGACAAAGGCAGAAGCAAGATCCTTACAACAGGCACCAGTTAGCTCGCAGGCCTCCAACCTGCAACAAAAAAGAATAGTCCTGCGTCAGGTGAGAAGGCACGTGGGTGGTGACTTATCATTTAGCGTATGGTCACCGCATTCCCTCTGAGGACAGTCTCTAAAAGTCCAGTGTTCACAAACATTTCCCTTCATTGGCAGATGTGACCATGATTGACCATTCTCAGTATCCATGTCTGCGGTGAACTAATAGTTCCACCAATGGCCTGCTGTCCCAGCCCTTGAAGCTGTGATGAAATTGGACCTCACACTGGGTAAAACAGTGAAATGAAACAGGGGACAGGGGTTGCTGAGTTCTGAGCTACACCTCAAGCACCTTGACACTTTCTGATTTGAACCCTCGAGATTCATTTTGCTATAGACTAAACGACATGCTGTCGAAATTCCTCTGCTAAAGTCCTGATCTCCAGTATCCCATGAGTATGGATTTTCAGACAGTCTTTACAGAGGGAACTAAATTAAAATGAGGACAATAGGGTGGGATCTAATCTTGTACATCTATGAAGACACATGGAGAAGACAACCACTTTCAAGTCAATGAAAAAAGCCTGGACCCATACTCCTGTAAATCCCTACTGTATGTCATGGCAGCCAAGGTAGTTGCCATATCAGTCCACTCAAATATAAGTCAATGAGATGTGGTCTAGTCACTCTTGTCATCTCTGGTGGGCATACATCCTGCATCCACCCAACCATCTATGTGGTTTTCAGGTATGTATGCTCATATCCATGTAAGAGTTATCAATACTATGCATATACTATGTATGAAGACAAGCATACATCTATACTTACAACCATCAATCAATCACTCACCCATCCATCCACCCACCAATGCATCGATCCACCCAAACATCCATGGACTCACCCAACCAACTACCAATCCATCCATGTAGTAAACATCTATCCCTCGCATGCAGCCATCAATCATCCACTCATCCATGCCTTCATTTCATCCACCTTTGCATCTACCCATGTGTCCAATGATCCATCCACCCATCCACCCACACACCCATCCATCCATCCATCCATCCATCCATCCATCCATCCATCCATCCATCCATCCATCCATCCATCCATCTATCCACACGCTATCTCCTTTTCCTGCCTCCATTCCCAACAGTTTGGCTGCCCCATATTAAAGTCCCCTAGAGGATCAAGTTTTATAAGTATGTCCAGTCGAGATAAACCATACCTGGCTAGACTAGCCATCAGCCAGCAGTAAAGGCTCACAGCTTTCAGGCTTATTAATATAACTACTGCTGACTGCTGTGTTGTCCTATGGAGTTTTTAAAATTTTATTTGTTTTTATTTTATGTGCACTAGTATTTTGCCTGTATGAATGTCTGTATGAGGGTGTCAGGTTCCCTGGAACTGGAGTCACAGACAGTTGTGAGCTGTCATGTGAGTGCTGGGAATTGAACTTGGGTCCTCTGGAAGAGCAGCTAGTGATTTTAACTGCAGGGCCATCTCTGCAGACCCCCACCCCCATGGAGTTTCAATTTACTTTTATGCACATTAATCACCCATTTTTTTGCCACCCTCAAAGACACAGCTATGACCATGGTGTCGCCCACCCAATATTCTCTAAGTGGCAGTTGGGTTGCTTTATAGCATCACACAGCAGCTTCACACCAGCGTCTTCGATCTTATTGTTTGAAACCTGTAGGCTCCTCAGGTTCTGGTTGTGCCTCAAGACTTCAGCCAGGTCCTGGCAACCACTAGTGGTGATGAGACAATGTCTCACACTGTAAGAGAAAAATCACAAGACAGTGGTTACTCAGTGATGTGAAGAGAAAGCATTTCACAAGGCCCAGTATGTCTGGAACAGTAGAGAGCACTCAGTGATTCAGAAAATATCATGTTCTCAGTGGTCCATCGACAATGACAGTGGAGTAAGTCAGGCACACTAGGCTATTAACAATGTCCTAGAAGACGAACTGCAATACATTGTAATGAAAGTTAGAACAGGGGCTGGAGAGGTGGCTTAGAGGTTAAGAGCTCACTTCTCTTGCAGAAGACCCAGGTTTGTTCGCCAAAACCCAATCAGGCTGATCACAAGAACTCGTAACTGCAGTTCCCGGGGATCCAATTCCCTCTTGCAGCCTCTTCGGGCACTTGCACACACACACACACACACACACACACACACACACACACACACACACACACACACACACACACACATCGCTCAGAAGCACAAACACATTAGGTGAAGTAAAACAAATCTTTTTAAAGATTAAAACAATGTTATGTTAAATACTACCTTTGAGCATGACTGACTATATGTAAGTCATATGAAAATGGAGTGGGACACTATGGGTAACCCAAACCATGGAAAATGCAGGGGTTGGGGCGGCTACTGTACAGCTTTCAAGGTTTATATTTTACATCAAAGATGACATAGTGTCACAGACTTAGCTATCCACACGGATGGTGGCTGACTGGGAATGCTTGTTGAAACCAGCTCCTTTCCTGAACTATCTTGGATCCATTTGCATTATATGAACACCAGTGGATGGGTTTGTTTTTGAGGAGCCCATTCTGTTTCTGGTTTCTCAAATTCTGGTATGAATCTGACGCTGCTTAAAAAAAAAATGTGTTCTTGTGTCCGTGCCTACCACATGAAAGTAGGTACCGACAAAGGCCAGAAGAGGTTTCCAAAAACTGGAGTTACAGAAGAGTCTTAGTGTTTCATTGCTGTGAAGAGACAAGGCCTAGGCAACTCTTATAAAGGCAGACACTTTAATTGGGGGTGGCTTACAGTTTCAGAGGTTCAGTCCATTATCATCATGGCAGGAAGCATGGCACCGTCCAGACAGACGGGGTACTCTGGAAGAGCCAAGAGTTCTACATCTTGATAGGAAAGAGAGCTAACCAATTTACTTACATAAATTTAAAACTTTGTAAGGAATCATTTTAATTTTAGTAGTCTGTCATCTTTGTGCTCTTACATGGAAATAGTCGCTAAAGACTGCTGTTTGCTGTACTAGGAAGCTGCAGGAGCTGGGCCCAGCTTCCATGAAGAGCAGGCTCTGCTTTTGCTTTTTTTTACTTTTTTTTTTTTTTTCTTTTTCCGGAGCTGGGGACCGAACCCAGGGCCTTGCGGTTGCTAGGCAAGCGCTCTACCGCTGAGCCAAATCCCCAACCCTGCTTTTGCTTTCTGATTAGTTTCTGCTCTAAGGAAACAAGGGTGGGACTGTTGATCTGGGATTCATAGAATTTATGTAAATTTAAGGATTTTTTGAAGATTATTAAGCTTTGATGATGTAGCTTTAGAAAATAAAATACCGGGTTCCGGCTCTCTGGTCAGAAAGGAGAAGAAGAAAGAATGGTGGGAATGTTAGAGGATGGAGAGGACCTGAATGGATGGGCAGCTTGCATGTACTGACTCCAAGCCACTACTGAATCAGCAATGTTCGCATTCCTGCCTTCCTTAGGACCCTCCTCAGAGTTAAGGTTGGACCTCAGCAAGGTTTCTGAAATTACCATATGCTTTTTTTTTTTTTTTTTTTTTTTTTTGAGGTAGGGTCTCATTCTCATTCAGGTTGACAAAAACAAACCAAACCAAACCAAACCAAACCCCCTCCAAAAAAATCCCATTAAGACATGGAGTCTACTTTGTGTTGACCAACTACTCCTGAGTCTGGGGCCTGCTCTAGAGTGTGGGTGATATACTCAGTGTCATCCCAGTAAAGAAAACCGAGTTTTGCTCTTCCAACCAATTTTTAAATGCAAATTCAGTATTTTTAGAGACCTCAAGTGGTTTATACGTTTAAAATACCTTTTCTCCATTCTTTATAGTGCTGGGGAAATCACAGATACTTTTAATGTCTTGAAATATATATCCTATATAACATCTTAGTGGGCTTTAGAAAACCACCATAAGAGGGAAAAGCACACTATACATGTGTTTTCTTTTTGTTCATTATACCCTTTTTAGAGAGGACAAAATTGTGACTCTGAGGTTTCACAACAAATTAGGTAACAGTATATTCCTAAGTCCCACACATCTGGATTTCTCACCAAAAGCCACTTGGTCATGGAGTCCTAATCGACTGATAGATTAATGGCAGGATCAAAACAACAACCACATTAAATCACTCAAACACCTCTCAATTTTATAGCCTGAAATCAAGAGTTCTGTTGTCTCTGTTTATTCTTCCCAAGGTAGAATTTTCATGCATACTAAATACTTCACACACATATTTCTGGGTTCCCTCTTCCTCATCTTAGTCTTTCTTTGGATTTGAAATGTCTCCTACAGCCTCGTATGTTTAAACACTTAGTTCCCATGGGGGCACTGTTTTGGGAAGTCGTGGGCCCCCTGGAACACTGGCATCTAACAGGTAGATGTGGGCCACTGGATGTGGGTTGTATCCTAGACCCCAAGTTTGGTTCCACACTCTGCTTCCTGACCCACAAAGCTGAGAATAATTTTTATACACAATGATGCCACCATGAGGCCACTCCATCATGCTTTTTTCTCCAATAGGAGAGATTAGAGCATTCCTCATCATGACTACAATGGATTCTGATTCCTTTGAGTTACTTCTGTCAGATATTTCATCACAATCACGGTGATGAGAAATTCACGAATACAACCTTCTATCCAGGATCTGGGCTCCGGTTTTCCTTCTGATGATATCCGTTCAACTTCTGGCATCCATTCCATTCATTTTAACCATCCCTTGGACTCAAGTCATAATTTCTCTTTTTCTCTCAGTCCCTTGTGTACATATTCTGAGCACCTTCCCACCACAGACCAAAACCGTTTCACAGAGGCCAAGGCAGGTATCTGTCCTCAGGAAAGGGACTTCAGGAGCCTGAGGTGAGTGACTATACCTACATACTCTCGGGCATACACATGAAAGATTCCTAAACACGGCCTCCAAGGCCAAGCTCAAAGAAACCTACCTTAGTGATATCAGGCCACTGTCTGGGAGAGTCAGAGCTCCACAGAGGACTTTCAGTCCTTCATCCTTCAGGTCATTGGAGCTGATGTCTAGGTGGCTCAGGGTTTTGTTCCGCCTAAGAACTTCTGAGAGAAAGTCCCAACATTGCTCACTGAGGGAACAGTTGGCTAACCTGTAGGAAGGAAAGGAAGGCATGTAAGAAAATATAACATTTCCACAACTATTCCTTCTGATTTCACATCAGATCTAGCATTGAAACTGAGTAAATTCATTAGCAATGCTAATGTTTTGAAGACTGTACCTGAATCTAACCTGAATCCTTTATATTAGCAATGCCTCAATCATACTTACAGTTACATGATTGTTGTAATATAGGCAACCATATCAATGTTGTCTTGTATAATAAACAGTATGAAAATGTATTTCAAAAAATAATCACATGTGGTTTAGTTTCATTTTTGTTGTGATAAAAATATCCTCACAAAAATAAATTTTTGAGAGAGAGGCTCTAATTTAGCTCACTATTCTAGATTGTACTCTCTTATTTTGTGAAGTTAAGGGGGCAGAAAATTCAAACAACTGGCCACATCACATCTAAAGTCAAGGGTGCTTCTGGTTTCCTTCTGCACCTGGAGCTGACCCTGTGCACAGCTCTCTGTGCCCAGATCCCATAGGGAGAGAGCTGGTCTCCCAGAAGTGCTGATGAAAGAATAAAAGAAAAAGACCCTAAAGTTTTACAAAGTTTGGGAACAGAAACCTCTGAAACTTTCCAGGAAGAGGGTCATTGGCCAAGGACATCTGGTACTTGATAAACGATTCTTAGAAATTTAGAGATAGGGCCTGGAGGTGTCAGAGGGGCAGGGACCATCCCCTGAACCCCGGCTGTGGTAAGCTGATATTTGCTTAAGTTTAAACGAGCCAACCAGGTGCATTCCCTCACTCCCCTCCCCATCTGTGGTTTTTATGTTTAAAAATGTGAGTGCAATGCAGCTTGGGGCTCCTCTCCTCTGCTCCTGTGTGAATTAGGAGTTGAGCCTAGGCGTACTGAATAAAAAGCAAAGCCTCTTGCTGATTGCATCAAGAATGCCTCCGGCTGGTGATTGGGGGTTGCCGATATCCCTAGTGACTGAGTGAGTGTTTCTCCTCGGGGAGGTCTTTCACTGACACACCTGAGAGCACTGGTAAGACGACCACTTCTGTTCAGTGGGGCCTGCCCACAGCCCTCGGGATATAGGAATCTGCCAGGAGCCAAGCACGCTCTGTCTCAGGAATTTTTCTCCGGAATGCTCTGCTCACTTACGGCCTGTCTCCAGGAAAATTAAACGAGTTACAGCCTTTAGCTCTGGGACACCCGGCCAGTTGTCAGTTCTTATGATGTTCACAGCCTCTGTCTCCAGAAATCTGTTCTCATCAGTTTATACCTGCAATTTACGGTTTAGGGCTACAGGGAGGGTGGTGGCAGTGATGGATGGGTCCTGGGCCCTCCGTGGCCTTCCTGCCTGCTCATCTTTTTAAGCTGCTGTTTTGAAATAAAGTTTGAGAGATTGATCAGGCAATCGACTTGTTCTCCTTTGTGTCTCTTGCCCCCATTCATTTGTCCCCTCCCAGGTCTCCGCTGAACCCCCACAGGTCAGGCAGTTGGCGCCCAGACATGGGGCCTGGATATGGGGATCTGACTGAATGTTGCTCGCCCATGGACATCCCCCTATCATAGGATCGCTGCTTCCCTGAGTAGAGAGAGAGAAGAAGATCCGCACTGTGATCGCTGCAGCTGCCCACTGTGAGTCTGGTCTGAGTAAGGTAAGATTGAGCAATGCAATCATGGGACAGGCATTGAACGAACATGACTTATTCTTAAAGAGCCTTAAGGAGTCCCTCAAGGCGCGAGGAACTCGGGTTAGGAAAAAGGATCTTGCTAAGTTCTTTATATTCATTGATGATGTTTGTCCTTGGTTTACCCAAGAGTGAATTATTGATGAAAAGAGGTGGGCCAGAGTGGGAGAATGTCTAAGATTTTTATAGAAATTTGACCCAGCAAAGGTCCCTGTTCAAGCCTTCTCTTAGTAGAACTTGATCAATGAAATACTTAGAGTTTACAAGACATGTCCAGATATTCAAGAGGTACTTAATGAGGGAGAAAAGGTCCTACAGCACCATTCTCAACCCCCTTCAGCTTGTGATTCTGTTTCTATTGTCATGCCAGACCCAGACACCCCCTCAACTTCCCTTCAATCTGCCCTTGGCGGTCCCTACTCTCAAAATTTACCCCTCCCTGACTGAGTTGAAAGCCCCAGTCCACAGTGAGCATGACAAGGCCCTCCCCCAGAGGATTTATTAGTCCTGGAAGAAAAGGCTGCCCCACCCTAACACGCTGCCCACTCCAGGCTATCCCCCCCATGCCATTGCTCCCCATTTTGCGCTCCCATTTTTGATTTTGAGTCAGATGTTGTCCTCGCCACTGAATATGCTAAAACAAAACTTTGCTAGGAGGTAGTCTCCCTTAAAGATTTACTTCTAAAGAAAAGAGGGCATCCTGCTTTCTTGAAGGAACTGCAGGCTTTGGATCTTGAGCTAACCCGGTCACTCCCCAAGCCCACCCCTCTTAAAATCCCTGAACCTGGCCCTCTTAAAATTGAGACAAAGGAAAATGCTAAAACTGAAACAAAGAAAAAAAATCCTCTAAAACCCTTCAAGAATTCCCAGTCATGCAGATCAAAATAGCCTCCCCTCCCAAAGGAATGGCCAGAGGGAGCAATGCTTCCGATCAGGAAGAGAACCCTCCCTTGGCTGATGAAGCTTCAGATAACGAAAATGAGGGTTCAGGAGATCCAGACAGGAAAAGAAAGACGTCAGACATCAACAATATTGCCACCTTGGGTTTAAACACAAAAGAATTAAGGACTGCGGCAACACTCTATGACCCAGTGGCCCCGTTTACTTTATCTATAATTGAGACCTTAAGTGACCAATGGCTTATACCTAATGGTTGGTATCTTGTGGCACGGGCTGCCTTGTCAGGGGGTGATTATGTTCTCTGGGAAACTGAATTTGTTGAAAATTGTAGAGAAACAGCAATCCAAAATTCCGAAAGCAAAACTTCCAAACTTTGGACCAAAGATAAACTTAGGTCACAGCCCCTATGACACCAATGAAAGGCAGGTTAAATTCCCTCCTGGCCTCTTAGCTCAGATACAAAACGCTGGTCTTAAAGCCTGGAAACAGCTTCCCCCTAAGGGATCAGCGACCATCTCACTGCCAAAAATATGACAGTGTCCCGACGAACCCTATAGCAGTTTCATCAGCTGTCTCACAGATATGGCTGAAAGGCTCGTGGGCCAATAGGAGATCCAGAGTGAATTTATTAGACATCTTGCTTTCAAAAAACACAAACTCTGCCTGTCAAGCCGCCATTCAACCCCACCATCGTGGCAAGGACATTTCAGGCTATATCAAACCCTGTGCAGGCATCCGTTCGGCTCATAATATTGGCTTAGCCATCGGAGCCACCCTTCAAGACTTTACCCAGGATAGTCGCCCAAAAACTTGCTTCAATTGCAAACAACCAGGCCATTTCTTCAGCGAGTGCAGGGCCCCTAAAGCTGAACGCATGCCTCCCTCCTCCTTGTCCTTCAAAGGAAAAAAAAAAAAAAAGGCAGGCATTGGGTTTCTGAGTGCCATTCAAAAACTGATGCCCAGGGTAACAACCGGCCTCCAAGGCAGGGAACCTTCCAGAGGGGCCAGCCCCGGCCCTGAACTCTTGGGGCCATCAGGTTTGTCCCTCAAACACCTAACCCTCAGACTCAAATAACGCAGGAGTTGTCTCCCTCTATCCGGTGACCACAGGTAGCACAGGATTGGACCTCTGTTCCACCACCAGCACAATATTAACACCCGAAATGGGAATTCAAATCCTACCTACAGGAGTTTTTGGTCCGCTGCCCTCTGACACTTACTGTCTCCTTCTTGGTCGTGCCAGCCTAACCCTCCAGGGCCTGAACATTTCCCCCAGAATACCTGACACTGATTATACAGGAGAAATAAAGATTTTGGTCTCCTCTACTCTTGGCCCCCTAACCACAGTTCAGGACAGAGAATCTCTCAATTGCTTTTGATCCCCCTTATTTACCCCAACCCAGATGTTCAACAAAAAACCAGGGGCACTGGCAATTTGGGCTCCTCGGATGCTTATTAGGTCCAACAGATTACTCAAGACTGACCCCTCCTTAAACTAAAATTAGATGGAAGGAGTTTTGAAGGACTCATAGATAGTGGAGCAGATGACACAGTAATTTCAGAGAAATCTTGGCCCTCCTTCTGGCCCCTTACTACTTCTGTGACTCACCTTAAAGGCACTGGGCAGGGGGTTGGGGATTTAGCTCAGTGGTAGAGCACTTGCCTAGCAAGCGCAAGGCCCTGAGTTCGATCCCGAGCTCCGAAAAAAAAGAAAAAAGAAAAAAAAAGGCACTGAGCAGACCACCAAACCCAATAGAGTTCCAGGGTCCTTACCTGGACAGACGAGGAAGGTAGTACTGGCACTGTACAACCTTATGTCGTGCCTGGTTTACCCATTAACCTTTGGGGTAGGGATGTTCTTGCCTAATTACATCTCCTTATGTGTAGCCCAAATGAAACTGTAGTCCATCAAACAATATAACAGGGCTTCTGCCCCAGACAGGGACTTGGAAAACATTTACAAGGCATAAGAGAACGTATTCAGGTGAACGAAAAGCTAGATCGTTTCGGTTTGGGTGCTCCAAATTTACCCTAATGGCCATTGACATTCCTGTACCCCACACAGATAAAATCACTTGGAAATCCAATGATGCTGTGTGGGTTGCTCAGTGGCCATTAATCTCAGAAAAATTGGCCGCGGCTGTGGCGTTAGTACACAAACAACTGGCTGCCGGCCGTCTTGAGCCCACTACCTCTCCTTGGCACACTTCCCTCTTGGTATCTACTCACTGATAAGTGGATATTAGCCCAAAGGCTTGGACTACCCGAGGTAGAATTCACAAACCACATGAAAATCAAGAAGTAGGAAGACCAAAGTGTGGATGCTTCAGACTTCTTAGAGGGGGGGAAATACTCAAAGGAGGAAATTTGGAGACAAAATGTGGAGCAGAGACTGAAGGAAAGGCCATCCAGAGACTGCCACACCTGGGGGATCCATCCCATATACAGATACCAAACCCAGACAATATTTCCAGTGCCAAGAAGTGCATACTGACAGGAGCCTGATATAACTGTCTCCTGAGAGGCTCTGCCAGAGCTTGACAAATACAGAGGTGGATACTTGCAGCCAACCATTGAACTGAGAATGGGGTCCCCAATGGAGGAGTCAGAGAAAGGATGGAAGGAGCTGAAGGGGTTGGCAACCCCATAGGAAGTACAATATCAACCAACAAGATACCCTAGATTTCCCAGGGACTAAACCACCATCCAAAGAGTACACAGGAAACAAATGGGTCCTCTGGAGGAGTAAAGTGTGTGTTCCTAACCACTGAGCCATCTTTCCCTGTGCTTGTTTATGTTTCTTAAGTTTATGCTCTGAGACTTCTGCTATGGGGCTGCATCAATGGGAAGATATTGAAACTAATTAATTTGTCTTTATGGTGTCTGAGAGAATGCCATGCTCTCTGGACAGGATTCCTATAGATGGCCTTCCTCCAGTCAGCAGGTCAACAGAATCTATGAAAATTGAAGGAAAGAAAGAACACAGACCGGCCAAAGCACCCTTTGCCTGCTCTAAGCCCAAGGGGTGAGAAACTGGGTCACTGCCCTAGCCCCTTACGGATGCGAACAATACCCTCACATCACCCCTATCAAGAGAAACAGCCAGCTTTCCTCTACACAGACACCCCTTTCCCATAGGAAAGTCTGCTTTCTCCTGTTTTGGAATAAATAGTCCACTCTGTGGAGATTAGGCTCTAGTCTTTTGTTCTCTACCTCCTGTGTCTCTAAGTTGCCTTGGAAATCTAACAACGTGAATGCTGCATGAGTGCTCCTGTGTTTGGAGGCAGAGGCTGATGCCTTCCCCAGTTGCTCTCTGCTTGGAGACTGGGAACCACCAATATGGCTGATCCTTGTACTCTAGGACCCACCTATCTTCAGTACTCAGCTCTGGGATTACAGACATCAAGTGCTGCTGCTCTTGGCATAGAAAACATTCCTACCACCGAGCCATTTCCCAGACACAAAACTGGCAGATTTTAGTAAACAGACACCATGTTCAAACCATTTCCACCTTTCTCCCCAGCGTATTCCCCCAGGCCCCCCAAGGCCACTTACACCAGGTGCTTCAGAATGCAGTCTGGGTGGCACAAAGCCTTGCACAGTGAGGAGATCCCTTTGTCCAAGTTGTTGGATGACAAATTAAGATGCTTCAACATCTTGCTGCTGATCAGGACAGAGGCAAAGACCTTGCAGTCATCAGGTGAAAGGTTACAGGCTGCTATCCTGCAGGAAAAGGATAACATCATAGTCTAACCCTGTGAAGGTTCGGGGCTTCTCAGAATTTGACATTGTTCTTTATTTTAAAAATTTATTTTTAATGAGCGTGAGTGTTTGCCTACATGTATTATATGTGTACATCCCATGTGTACCTAGTACCTATAGAGGCCAGAAGGGAATGTCATATCCCCTAGAACTAGAGTTACAGGTGGTTATAAGCCATTCGGTTTGAGTTCTGGGATAGGACTTAAACCTGGGGACTTAAACCTGGGTCCTCTGTATGAACCTCTGAGCCATCTTTCAAGCCAGTTTTTTAAAAAATTCCATTTATTTATTCATTTATTGTTGCTGCTGCTTCTGCTTCTTCTTCTTCTTCTTCTTCTTCTTCTTCTTCTTCTTCTTCTTCTTTCTTCTTCTTCTTCTTCTTCTTCTTCTTCTTCTCTCTCTCTCTCTCTCTCTCTCTCTCTCTCTCTCTCTCTCTGTGTGTGTGTGTGTGTGTGTGTGTGTGTGTGTGTAATGCCCCTGAGTTACCAGATGTAATGTATGTTGTATTGGGAGATTGTGATGTGCTATTTAAGTTTGCTGAAGCTGAATTCTGAGAATAAGAAGGGCTTTCCTGTCTCAGACACCGGCATGCTTATTGCAAATGTCTTGTAAGGCTCCTTATCTAGGGAAGGGCTGGCCCCTGTAGGTCTGCAATAGGGAGAGGGGAGAGCAATCACACAGCCCAAGAGTAAAAGCACTGTGTTCCCGAGAATAGAAGGTAAGCCAGTGCCAACCAAAGTAACTATTTTTTTATCTCTACAATGACCCACAGCTGTTATTATGAGGTCAAGCGAAGGAAGGAACTCACAGGTGGAAAGAGGGTTCTACTCTGCTTGGAACTCTCAGTGGAGAACTCCAGCAGGACTGTGCCAAGGCCTTCCCAGTCATTTCTTGTTCATGTTATCTGCAGACACTATCTATCTGCTGTAATTTGTTCTTTTACTTGGTGGCACAAAACAGACGCCCTGCTCCTTGCTCCTACCCCCAGGACGGGAGATGAGGATTTCCCTCTAACTTCTTCAGTGAGGTGTCCCCAGCCAATTTCTGCTGGATGTATGCAGTCTCCTATATGATGTCATCTTTACATTTCTCTCATCGGGCTATCCTAGTCTCCTATGCTGGGATGCTGTGTCAGATCTGATGATAATTTGCTAGCTATCTGTGGCTTCTTTTGGCTACTTAATCTTTTTTAGTTTTCCTTGCTATATCACTCAATAAACTCAATAATTCAAAACCGAAAACATGACTATCATAAACCATACAGAATACCAGTATCAATGGCAGAAAAATCAGACAAAAGTGCATCTATATTCATTCCCAGCCCCCTTTTCTGTCACTAGCTACAAACCAGGAACCATTCTCCTTGCCTCTAATACCACAGTCCTGTCCATCTTTGAACTTCGTATGTGAAGCACATGGTATCCAACTGAATCAAATTCATGCTACCAACGGTGTCTGAGATCCATCTAGGTATGATCAATAGCTACAGGATTTTCACATAGCTTACTGTCAGTCAGAATTTCAACTTTTCAGATATGGACACTGGCCACAGATGGTTCAGGAAGCAAATGGAGTCATGTAACCATAGAACATAGGCTTAGTAGCAGGAGTTATGAGCTCTAAGTTATGTCAGAAACTGTGAAATCCGAACAGAAGCTGTGATTTCCAAAGTGGATACACCTATCTAGAAATTAACTTTCACATTCCATAATCAGTTCGATTTTTTAAAAAGTTAGACTTACTCATTTTTTAATTTCATGTATGAGTGTTTTGCCTGCGTGTGTCTGTGTACCACATGCATACCTGGTGCCTGCAGATGTCAGAAGGAATTAAAGATCCTGTGGAACTAGAGTTATGGATGGTTGCGAACCAACATATGGGTGCCAAAGATTGAACTTTGGTCCTCTGGAAGAGCAACAACAGCTCCTAACAGTGCAGTGTTTTAAATAATTACAAATTGCAACCATTTACTGATTTGCATGTGTGTGCATGCCTGAGCACATATGCTACAGCATGCAAAAGGGGCTTGCAGAGAACGTGGAACGAAAGAGGACAACTTGTGGGAGTTGGTTCTTTCCTTTTTCCATGTGGGTCCTGGGACAGAGCACAAGTTGTAGGGTTGGTAGCAAGTGCCTTACTTGACCAACTGATCCATCTCATTGACCAGCTGTGATCAGTCCTTAAAGTGAGGAAGTCTGCATATCATATGGGTAATAGAAAACAGGATACAAGTGTACAAATTAAAAGCTGTAGTCCTGTGATGGTTTTAATGTTACCTTGACGCAATCTAGAATCACCTAGAAAGGGAGTCTCAGTGATGAATTCTCTAGATAGGGATAACCTGTGTCCATGTTTAAGAGTGATTTCAGTTTCTTGATGAAGTTAACTGAGGTGGTAAGACCTGTCCAGTGTGGGTGGCACCATTGCTCAGGAAGCAGGATCCTGACCTGTATAGGAGTGGAGGAAGTTAGCAGAGCACTAGCCTGCGTGCATTAGTCCACTCTCGATTGTGCATGAGATGGGACTATGCTTCCAGTCCTTTGCTACTCTGGCTTCCCACAGCAATGGCTCGTAAGAAGAAAGTTTGAATCCGGTAAAATTTTTTCCCCTCTATCATTGCTTAGGTCAGGGCATTTTTGTCACAGCAAGCGGATCAAAATTAAGATGCCTCCTTTGAGTGGAGTCAGTGAGCTAGGAGACCACACAGACTTACATCAGCTTTTCTATGTTGCACTCGGCCTGGTTCAAGACATCACACAACAGTTTCACATCGCTGTGGGAGAGGAACGTGAGGCTGAGGTTCAGGTGCTGCAAACGTTGGTTCTGAATCAACTCAAAGAATAGGTGGTTATCACACAGGAAGGTCACATTATTGACCCTGTGGAACAAAGAGAGGTGTCCATCAGTTTCCGCTGAGCTCTCATCTTTGGCAAGATCCTATATCCCACAATGACTACATAGCTAATTTTGTAACCCAGTGACCCAGCTCACTAGATGATTTGTCTCTTCCACATGGAACTCTGAGAAGAGTTGGGAGCCAAGGTTGGCTGTCTCATGAGGAAGCTACTGGCATCTAGAGAGCAGAGTCCTGTATATGCTTTTATCATTGTACAATTCATGGGACAGCCCTCAATAAAGAATGGTCAGCCACACATGTCAGTGGTATCAAGCAGTGAGAGTCTACTTCAGACTGCATAAGCCTTCATTTATGCAGTTTGCCAAGAGATGGTGGGAAGGCCAGTCTGTAACTTCTGTGATATGACTACATCAAAGTTGACCTCTAACTTACACGAGTACTTTAAGGGTGCAGCTGGGGTACTTCAGATGATTATACAAGACCCAAAAGGCTGTCTCATTGAGATTAGTGTCTTTTACTTGGAGTACGTGGATGTCCTTACTGCTTATAAGCACAGAGCACATGTGATGCCAACAGATGAGTAGCTTTTCCCTGTAACAGAGGACAAAGAAATACATTCCATTGTTAAAAAGTTAATTCAAGGCACTAGAGAGATGGCTCAGTGGTTAAGAACATTTGTTGTTCTCACAGGAGACCAAGTTTAGTTTCTAGCACCAACATGGTGGTTCATAACCATCCTAACTTCAATACTAGGGTTATCTGACACATTCTTTCGGCCACCATGGGCACTGTATGCACATGTTATACATGCACATATGTAGGCAAAACATTCATGCACACAAAACGAAGATAAAGAAATAATAAAACTAGCCAGCCCTTTTGGATTCTACTCATCTACAAAAAGCTAAGTCAAGCCATTCCCAGCACATAAATGTGGCAAACTGATTCCCCGAACAGATTAAAGGTAGACAGCTAAGGTCATTTCATGTTTGTAGTTCTTAGCCAGACATGTGGCAAGGTCTGTGGGATTCTGGTGTTATAGCTTGAGCGTCGAGGTGCAGTTAATGTCTACTGGGAAAAGGACAGAGGAGTCTGAGAGAATCCTCACACATTGGTGACCAGGCCTGTCTGGGGCTTTCACCTTCGCTCCTCACTCCCACAGCAGGGGAAGATCAGATAGCTTGGCAGTATTGAACTTGAGAAATCATGCCTTACAGCTAACCTCGGTAGTTTTACAATGAAAAATGAGGCAGGGTTCCATTAGTCCTGAATCAAAACTTAGAGCCAGGATGTCCTGGCTCAAGCTTCAGATGCCACTACTGACCCAGTACAAATCCTGAATAATGTATGTGACTCCTCTGCCTACTTTCCTCACCTCTAACAGGATCATCAAATTTGCCGTGTAACATTTCATTTTGTGTGTGTGTGTGTGTGTG
This sequence comes from Rattus rattus, assembly GCF_011064425.1. Classification (NCBI taxonomy): domain Eukaryota; kingdom Metazoa; phylum Chordata; class Mammalia; order Rodentia; family Muridae; genus Rattus; species Rattus rattus. The sequence continues at coordinate 180,155,630 of NC_046155.1, forward strand.
TGTGTGTGTGTGTGTGTGTGTTATATCATGTGTGTGGAGGCCCTAACTTGCAGGAATCAGCTTTTCTGCCTGGTGGTGTAAGGAACTGAACTTAGGTCATCAGAGGGCAGGCACTTTTTAATCTGCTGAGCCACCTTGGCAGCTCATCATACATGTTTTTGTGTGTATATGTTTGCGAATGTGTGTACATGTGTGCATGTGTCTGCACATATGTGCTTGCCTATGGAAGCCAAGCCTCTGCCTCTTTAGTGCTGGGATTATAGGTACATGCTGTTAGGCAAAGGGTTTTAAAAAACTGTGGGGCAGATTCTGAAAAGGGGACAGAAAGGAAAGATAGTGAATGGACTCACGTATAGCTGTGTTCTTGTTCTTCACTCAGGATATTTTGGGTAGAAAAGGATAGTTTCTTCAGGGTAGAACAGTGTTTTAAGCAGTAGGCAGCAACGATAACATCAGAATAATCCTTAGCCACAAAGTTAATCTGCTCCATACAGTTCATTGCCTGCATTAAGAAGGCTTCATCCTCCATCTCAAACAGACAGTAAAACAACTTCATGCCGTCTATCTGTTCTTGAAGCTCTTCATTGACACTTATGGTTTCCAGGCACTGATACAGCTGATGCTTTATTTCCTGGGACAACTGGTGGCCGAAAAACATCTCTAGCTTTTCTTGTTCCGATTCATGTAAAAGGCCAAAGACGAAACAGCCTAAAAAGATCCACTGTACTTTGGCTTTCTTCAGAAACGTAAACAAGAGTGCCTCTACACTCTTTACATCCTGGCTAGGGTGGTCCACGTGGCTCTTTAGCAGATAAAAGACGGCAGCACAGGCCTCCTGGAGAGATGGGTGGAGGAAAATGTAACAACTTTCAGATTCCTTGCTCCTTTCAAGGATCCGTCTGTCCAGCAATGTGGGGATGTCAGAATCCAGGATCCCATTTCTCCTGAGCGCCTCCTCACTAAACACAAACGTGTCGGTCCACATGCCCTCGGCAGCTAGAGAACACAGGCTCTGAAGCTGGTCTTGGCTTTTCTTACTTGGATACTGGGCATTCTGTGCAGTGAACAAATTGAAGATGTGAGTGGTGTACAGAGAGGTGGTACGTCGGCAGATGAAGACTGGGTCCCTTCCCTTCTCTATCTCCTTTTTAATACAGGTAGCCACCATCCAGCAGAGCACAGGGACCTGACATACATTGAACAGCTGCTCATTTTCTCTCACCAAACTGAAGGCCTCCAGGGTTCTGTTCTTATCTTGGAACAAGCTGCGGAAATACATCTTAATATTGTTCTCATTGAATCCTGTTATTATTTTCACATTGGTGCACTCGATCCTGTCCTCCATTTTCTCAAAAGTCTCTGGGGTAGCGGAGATGAGGAAAGAGGATTCGGGGAGCATCTTCCTCCTGAGCAAACTGCTCAGCAGTAAACTCACGGGCTGCTTCTCCGTGCAGTTATCACACAGCTCCGATTCCCGTTCGGACATATTGCATTCCATCACTTCCAAGCTGTCGATGATAAACAAGAGTTTCTCCGGCTGGGAGAAGATCTCTGCTGTGGGAGCCGAGGCGTTGGGCCACTCTCTGGAGATCAGTTCTGCCAGACTGGCTCTCTTTAACTGCTTCACATCTTGACAGCAGAAGTAGAAAATGTAGGAGAATTTGTTCTGAAACACGATGCCTTCTGACCAGGCCAGCATTAACTTCGTCAACATCAGTGACTTGCCAATTCCCGCCACTCCTTGCAGGAACACCATGTGTGGCTTCTTTCCAGTTGCCTTTGATACAAGAAGGTTCTCAAAACGATCACAGTCATCCTGGGTAAATTTCTGCTTAAAGAGATCTTGAGCTTTGATGTTAAACTTTCTGGCATAATCATGGGTCAGCTTCTTCTTCAAATGAGCTTGATATAACTTTGAGTGACCTGAGTCAGTGAGCACAAGGGGAGAAAACACACACACAACATAACAAAGTTAAGACAGGAACCAGATGTAGATCTCTCCTGAGACACACAGCCAGAATACAACAAATACATAGGCGAATGCCAGCAGCAAATCACTGAACTGAGAATGGGACCCCCGTTGAAGGAATCAGAGAAAGGACTGGAAGAGCTTGAAGGGGCTTGAGACCCCATATGAACAACAATGCTAAGTAACTAAGCCACTACCCAAAGACTATACATGGACTGACCCTGGGCTCCAACCTCATAGGTAGCAATGAATATCCTAGTAAGAGCACCAGTGGAAGGGGAAGCCCTTGGTCCTGCCAAAGCTGAACCCCTAGTGAACGGGATTGTTGGGGGGAGGGTGGTAATGGGGGGAAGATGGGGAGGGGAAGCCCAAATAGAAGGGGAGGGGGAAGGGCTAGGGGGATGTTGGCCTGGAAACCTGGAAAGGGAGTAACAATCAAAATCTAAATAAGAAATACCCAAGTTAATAAAGATGGAGAAAAAAAAAAGTTAAGTTAAACGTTCACCCAGATATAGTCTGACCTAGATATTTTAATTCTCAGAACATATCCTTAAAAAGTATTTTTAATTGTGTTTGTGTTAATTGTGTTAGTGGATTCCTGTGGAGGTCTGAAGTGTTAAATCCACTCCCTCTTTCCTGAGGTAGATTTACAGTTGGCCATGAGCAGCCCTCTAGGTGCTGAGGGTTGAACTCAGGTGTTGGACAGTGAAATCATGCCAGGAAGTTTGGTAAGGTAGAGCGGGTGAGGCTCACACAGCTGAGGCTTAGGTGACTCCTTGCTCCCTGTCAGACTCCTGGCCTGGAACTTGTGCCATGCTCCTCACATAAAAGAATGTGTCCTATGGTCACAAATCAGAGTTCTCCATGTTTATGAGGTATCTTAGAGGGCTTAGACAATAAGCTTCCTTCCCAGACAATTCTCCCTGCAAGAGATATTTAACCTCAAAAGTTAGTATGATACATTGTACATCTATTTTCCACCATGAACAACCAATAAACTGTCTAGAACCACGGACTGTCATTTTCATCACGATCCACTGTGGGGAACCATGAAGAAGGCACTTGACTGAAGAACCACAGTTTAATTCTCCTGTTAGAGGCCTCTCTGTGCTCCCGGTCACAACTGCCACCAAGCCTGCCTCCACCAAGCTAAGGACAATCAGTCTCCTAGGACAAACAGAAGCTCCACCCTCCCGCCCCCTGCTAGATGCTGTCCCCAGCCTGCTGGCCCCTGACTCCATTCTCTGCTCTTCTGAGACTCATAGTGGTGCCTGGCTGTCCAAGAGTCTGAGAACCCCGTGGCCTGGGGACTCTTGAACCAGCTCCAGCTTCCCAATCCCCAGAGTGGTGTCTTGGCTCTTCCTTACAGCCTGGCACCACCCCAGGCAGACTGACACCCAGGACCTCTGAAAGAGTGGGATATGCTCCTAGTCACTTACGATGCACGGTGCACGGTTTTAGGAGTTCGTAAGCTCTGGGCCCAGAACAATGCTAGTTAATGTGTGATGATTTTCACTGGCCCTGAAGCAGAGTTGCATTTCTCTGTGTGTCAGGAATGTTATACTGTTAAACTGTTGCTTCAGAAGCTAGCACTTGAAGAGAGGTTGTCCCTTTCCCCCATTTCAGGCTCAAGCATGTCTAAGTGCAGTGCCTTCTTGTGTTCTTGGCTGGGAATGGTCTGACCCCTAATTCTGCAACAGGAAAAGAATTCATAATCGCTAGGACTAGAAACAAACTAGATGTCCCCAACTGAAGAATGGATAAAAAAAAATGTGGTACATCTACACAATGGAATACTATTCGGCTGTTAAAAACCAAGACATCATGAATTTTTCAGGCACATGGATGGATCTTGAAAATATTATGCTGAGTGCGATAACCCAGTTCCCAAAGGATACTGGCCATAAAATATAGGTAACATGCTACACTCCACATTGTTCTGTGGGGCTGAACGGGAAGGAAGGCCCCAGTGAGGAAGCTTGCATTTCACTTAGAAGGGGGAATAAAACAGTCCTGAGAGGCAGATGGAGGGAGAGAACTGGAGGGAAGGGAGACGGGGAGAGTATGGGGGGATTCAGGACCAGGCGTGGGGAAGAACAGGAGTCAGATGGCCATGGAAATTAGTGGAAATCTCCAACTGACAGGGTTGAGGAGGTGGGGGGCATCTCCAGGATGAGATATGGCCTGGGACAAGGCAGGTGCCCAAGAATCAATGGGGTAACCTTAGCTGTGACTCCCTACATTGGGGCTATGGAACCTGGATATAGGCCACCTCCTACATCCAGACAGGAACCTCAGTGGAGCAACAGAAACACCGACCCACCCACAAAACTCTCAACCCCAAATTTATCCTGTCTCTAGGTGTGATGGTTTGTATATGCTTGGCCCAGGGAGTGGCACAATTAGCAAGTGTAGCCTTGTCGGAGTAGGTGTGTTATGGTGGCTATGCGACTTAATACTCTTGTCCTAGCTCCTGGAAGTGAGTCTTCTATTAGCTGCCTTTGGAATAAGAGGTGGAACTCTCAGCTACTCCAGCCCCACATCTGCTTGGTCCCTGCCATGCTCCTGCCTTGATGATAATGGACTGAACCTCTGAACCTAAGCCAGCCCCAATTAAATGTCATCCTTATAAGAGTTGTTTTGGTCAAGGTTTCTGATCACAGCAGTAAAATCCAAACGAATACAACAGGTGATGCAGGCATGGGGGAGGGAGCAGAGATGGAGGGAATGGCCAACCAATAACTGGCCAAACTCGAGACCCATCCAATGGGCAAGCATCAACCCCTAACACTATTAATGATATATTTGCAGGCAGGAGATGTTGTCCTCTGAGAGGCTCCACCCAGCAGCTAACTCAGAGATACAGACACCTACAGCCAAAGAGTGGATGGAACTTTGGGATTCCTACAGAAGAGGAGGAGGAAGGATTGTGGGTCCTGAATGGGATAGGAACTCCACAGAAAGACCAAAACTAACCTGGATCCTTGGGGCTCTCAGAGTCTGAACCACCAACCAAAGAACACACACACGAGCATGACCTAAGCCTCCCTGCACATATGTAGTAGATGTGCAGCTTGGTCTTCACGTGGGCCCTGAACTACTGGAGTGGGGGCTATGCCCAAAGCGGTTGCCTGTCTGTGGGGTATGTTCTTCTAGCTGGGGCTGCCTTATCTGGCCTCAGTGGAAGAGGAAGCACCTCGCCTCACAGAAACTTGAAGTGCCAGGGTGGGCAGGATACCCAGGGGGGAACCACCCACTCAGAGGAAAAGGGGAAATGGGGGAGGGGAAGGACTGCAAAAGGGGGTAACTGGGAGGGGGCAGTGAGTGGGATATAAAGTGGATAATTAAAAATAAAATAAAATAATAAAGAATTAGCTGGACAGGGAATGAAGGGCTTAGGGGCAGTTAGAAACAAAAGCCAGACTAAAGCACAGACTTTTTTTTTTTAAATGTAAAAGAGATATATACAAGTCATTGTCTGAAGAAATACATGGCATTCAAGAGAGCTAAGTGGTTAAGTAGTTAAAAGCACCAAGAGGGCCTGGGTTCAGTTCTAAGCATCCACATGACAGCATCCACATTCTGTAGGTCCAGTACCAGAAGAGCTGATGTCCTCTTCCGGACACCAAGGGCACTGTCCACACAGGGGGCACATACATATATGCAGCCACTCTTACATATACAAAATATAGTTTCTAACTGTTCTTATGTATTTTAATCATGAATTAAAGATTTAGATATGTGCAACTAGAATTCCAGAAGAAGGTGGGACAGAAAGAAGAGCACAGAGACGATCTTTATACAAATATAGACTGAGGAGTAAAGAATATTACATAGCTGCAGATCTAACATAATTAGTGAATATCAGGAAGGTTGGGCTTTAAAAGAAAACAACATCCAGGCTTATCATGGAACTTCAAAGACAAAGAAATGAATAGAACCTTAAAGCACCCATAATATCTTATACCAGGATAAAGATATGCGTGACTTTTAAGAACATAGTGTTCATGAAACATGGCTTTTTTGATATAAATTTTTGCTTGTTAGAGTCAAAACAGCCACAGTCACAACGAAGACTGAGAGATCTTGTTTCATACTGCATTTACACAGGTGTTTCACACGCGTGATATGTATGTGGGACGGTGAGTGGGGGAGGGGTACAGGTTGATGCTGCTGTCTGTTTCAGCTGCTCTCTGCTTTTTAAAAGATTTATTTGTTTTTTTTTAACTTTATGTGCATTGATGCTTTTGTCTGCCTACCTGTATGTGCACCAGATGTGTGCAGTGCCCTCAGAGGACAGAAGGCATAGAGTTACAGGTTGTTGTGAAGTACCAGGTAGGTTTTGGAAACAGAGCCTCGATCTTCCAAAAGAGTAGGTGTTCTTAACCACTGAGTCATCTCTCCAGGCCCTCCATCTTATTTTTTGAGACAAATTTTTTAAGGTGGCTTAAAACTTACCAGACTGACTGGCCACTTGCTACCATGACTTGCTTTTACGTGGATGCTGAGATCCAACGTCAGATTGTCAAGTGTACAAAGCAAGCACCTTGCAGACTGAATCATCTTCCTAGATCCTCTAAGTGTGATTTATTGCAGGTGTGGTCTGTTGCTGCTGACCTAAATCCACAGTGCTATCATTCACTCTAGAGTTAAGGCTCCAGATTAGATTTGAGGGGAATATTACTAATGTCCTGTGAGAAGTTTAACCATCTAGGTTAGGTCATGCCACCCTCATACGTTTGATATACAGACTAGACCTAACGTGTCAACATGAACCTGCCTCCTTCCTCAAGGAGAAGAATATCTCATGACACCCAATGGCCCTAGGGTGGATGGGCACGAAGAACAGTTATCATAATTATGGCATGATCCTCACTCACTGTAAAGCAGCTTTGACCAACTTACCAGCAATCTCTCTTCCTGCCCTCTCAATGAGATCCTTCCTGTTCATCTTCTGGAAGATTTTGAAGGTCATGTCCCAGGCTTGCTTCTCCTCATAATGTTTCAACAGTAAGTTGGCAAGGTCTTCCCGAGATGCCTTCTTCACTTTGGTCCAAGAAATCTGTTTCAGCCTCAACTGCAAAATCTCCTGTTTGAGGAATTCCTTAAACTTCACGAATTCTTTCTTGTTTAACTCTTCCAAGTACCACATAAGGCCAAAATCAGAAAAGAATGATGCCATTGTGCCTTAAGGAAGATAGATGTGTCTTCAGAGAGATGCGTAACAGGAGGAAGAACCTGATGGGATCTGTGGGAAAATCAGGCAAGCAGCTGAGTTAATAAACACAAAACAAAAAAAGGGGGTCATTGGGCTGGGGAGACGGTAGAGCTGGTAAAGTGTTGGCTGCGTAAGTGTAGGGGCATAAGCTGGGTCCTCAACATTTATGTAAGAAGCAGGGTGTGCAGCCACAGAACCTTCAAACTACTCTATGTCTTGTCTGCAAGATGTGCTGGGGTAATGATGATGCAGACTTGTGGGAGGGGCCAACCAATGACTGGTCCAACCTGAGGCCCATACTATGAGAAAGGACCATGTCTGACACTGTGTTGATGGCCAGAAACCAGAGGCTGGTCAGCACAGAGATCAAGGATAGAACCAAATATGACTGACAAAAAAGGTCAATGAAATGATTTCTAATGATTTTTCTGCTATATTCATAGATCAGTGCCTAGCTTGATTGTCATCACAGGAACCATCCAGCAACTGAGAGGAGCAGTTGCAGAGACCACAGCGGAACACTTGGCAAAGTCAGGGGAACTCCCAGAAGGAGAGGAAGGCCTGTTGAAGCCAGAGGAGTCAAGGACACCATGAGAACACATCCCACAGAATCAACTAAGCAGAGCTCACAGAAGCTCATAGAGACTGAAGGGTCAATCACAGAGCCGCTGCACTAGATCCTCTGCATATACGTTACGGTTGTGAGGCTTGTTGATTTTTTGCAAAAGCAGGAGTGGAGGGTGGCCTCTAACTCATTCACCTGCACTTGAGAGCCTTTTCTTCCTACTGAGTTGCCTCATCCAGCTTTGATATGAGGAATTGTGCCTGGTCTTAATATAATTTACTTTGCAATATTCAATCGCTATCCCTGGGAGGCTTGCTCTTTTTTTTTTTTTTTTTTGAAGGAAAATGAAGTAGAAATGGATCTAGGGGTCAGGAGAATTGTATGTGAGGGGGACTGGAAGAAATGGAATTAGGGGAAACTATTGTTGGAAGCAGAGGAGGAGACAGCGGCGGTGGCGGTGGCGGCGGCAGCGGAGAAGGAGGAGGCAGCAGTAGCAGCAGTGGTGGTGGCATGTAATGGCACAGCCCTGCAATCCCAGCACTGGGAAGGCAGACACAGGAAGATCCTGAAGCTTGCTGGCCAGGTTGTCTAGCCAAATGTGGTGAGCTCTAGGTTTCCTGAGAGATCCCATGTCAACAATCAGGTAGAGAGTAATTGAGGAAGATACTTGATGCCAATATCTGGCTCCCACGAAAACATTCCCCCTCCCCATCTCCACATATAATGTAATCACTAACTGATCACATAGTACACTGTTCGTTGTGGGTGATAAATAAGGGCAGGGAGTTTTTAACTCTTGTCTCATCGAAAGGATCACTACAACAGTTAACACAGTGGTTCTCATCCTTCCAACTCTTGAAAGCATTTAATACAGTACTCATGCTTTGGTGACCCCCAATCACAAAGTTCGTTGGTTCTTCATATCTGCAATTTTGCTACTTTATGAATAGTGATGTAAATATCTGTGTTTTCACCCTTGTGAAATAGTGGTTCACCCCTCAAAAGGGTCATGACCCACAGCTTCAGAACCACTGCCACAATCAATACTTGCAAAACAACCAAGTGAGATTTATTACTCTAAAGAATTACTGATGGGGCTGGAGTGATGGCCTAACTAATAAGAGCATTTGGTGCTCTTACAGAAGATTCACATTTGGTTTGCAGGACCCACAATAGGGGTCTCACAGCCGCCTGTAACTTTAGTAGGGAGTCTGACACCCTCTTATGGCTCTGCAGCCAGGGCACACATGTGGTGCTCCTACATACACTGAGGCACTCATGTACCCATAAATGTTAAAAGAATTACTGGTACCTCTGCTTCTGTGATACCAGGTGGAATGCTAACACAGGGCAGTATTTGTGGTGCTATTAGGAGAGCGGTACTATGGCACAGGATATACTTCCGGCATAATACAGCTGTAAATGGAATCAGTCCAGTGGCACAGGGCTGGGAACCCAGCTACTTCAGAGGCTGAGGCAGGAGGATTTCAAATTCAGGGTCTGCCTACCAACATAGTGAGGTGAAGGCAAGCCTGGACAACTTAGTGAAACCTCGTCTCAAACAAAAAGTGGGGCTACAGAGATGGCTGAGTGGTTAGGATCACTGAATGCTCTTCCAGAGAATCTGGGTTCATTTCCCAGCACCCACATGGTGGTTTTCAATGATTTTAGGGGGCAGCTCAGGGGTTAAGAGTATCTGCTGATCTTGCAGAGGACTTGAGTTCAGTTACCAGCATTTCTATCAGATGGGTCACAATTACCTGTAACTTCTGTTCAAGGGTACCTGAAACCTTCTCCTGGTCTCCCTGGCCCCAGGCATGCACGCGATGCACAGACAAACCAAAACACACAATAAATAATATATAATATTAATTAAAAATTAAAACAATAATAAATAAATAAGATGTAATTTTTGAAGTATATAAGAATAAAAAACAAAAAGAGATTTATGGGCCAGTGTTTGTGTAGCTTTTCCACTGTACCAGATTTAATCTTCAGTACTGAAAAAAAAAAACAACCAAAAAGATATGCCTAAACTATCCAAAGGAAGGCCTAACATAATTATGATGTCCAGGAATTTTAACTCTAAGACAAAACCCCAGCAAAGAGGACCTTCACCAGATATTAGGTGCAGAAACAATAGAAATCATCCAGAAAATATGAAAATCTTAACCTTTACCTGTCTAGCACATCAACGATCTAAAGCAGATAGACTTACGCAGGAGTAGCGGGAAACCACATGGAGGAGTGTCTTTTCAACAAAGGGTATGAGAACAAAATAGTCTACATGCAAATAAAGAGAACTGGCTCCTGCAGAAAGACATCTGAGGTGGTCTTCTGGTCCCCACATATACCTGTACACACACATGCATTCACATTTATGAAAAGATGCTAAATATTATTCATCATTAATATGAAAGTGAAAACAGTGAGATATCCTCAGATATCTAAGGAACCAAGCAAGGGACTGTGGATGTGGCTCAGACGGACAAATGCTTGTCCAACAAGCAGGCAGCTCTGGTTCTGTTCTAGCATCACATGCACATGAATGAATGAGTGAATGAGTGAATGAATGAATGAATGAATGAAGAGCCTATTCCTGGGTGGCCTTGGGATTCAGATGTGAGTACACGGTGGAAAGAGGAAACCAACTTTCATAAGCACAGATGCTCCTAGGCATGTGTGTACCCCTACGTGTATATGATACAGAAATAAAATAAACATAATAAAAAAGAAAAAGTACACATGCATGTTCAATTTACAATACTTTCAATCCCCATTTGGCTTACTGAGATGCAACTTCAGCATAAGCTGAGGAATCCATCTATCTGGAAAGATCACTGCTGGGCCCCTTGAAACAACTGAATGAAATCATCGATCTACTCTATCAAGAAGCACAAAGGGAGACATTACCCACATCTGGACTCTTTACAGGGAAACTAAAAAAAAAAGAGACAGAAAAAATATGGAGACAGTTCCAGAGTGCTAGGCAGGTACGCGGGGATGGTAGGCATTTCTCTGTCAGGCAGCCTGAGGTAGGATAGGAAGACACTGGTGATTTGGGGCTTGCAGAGGAAAGATGCTATGCTCTCAAGACTTGGTTTTCTGTTTTGACTGATGAAAAAGTCAGAAGTCAGACCCCACTGGCAAGAACCTGAAGGCCCACTGACACTGTATGTGTTGCTCAAAGGACATGTTGTCTGAGAGGATAAATGAATCATCACTTAGGGCCAGGGGATGCCTTCCTGAAGACATCCCCACCAAGTATAACGAAGACAGGAATTAGGCTGTGTTGACCCTTAAGGATCGAGTCACTCTCTCACCGGGGTTGAATATCAGACATCCTGCATGTGAGATATTTGCATTATGATTCATAACAGTAGTAAAGAGCTATGAAGTAGCAATGAAAAAAAATATTATGGTTGGGGGTTATGGGGGTCACCACAACATGAGGAACTGCATTAAATGGTCACAGCATTAGGGAGGTTCACAACCACTTGGCTAAAATAATAATATAACCTTGATTTGCTAGCACACTTTTTTCCTGTTCTAGAAGATACCCTTTATGAAGCCACCTTAAACGTTGTGTGTTGAGAAAAAGCCTTTAATTTATTTTAGAGGGAACACATAGTATTTATTGACGGGTATGGGCACCAGCGGACGGCATCAAGGTACCTTAATCTTCAGGAGTAAGAATTTTGCCACAGGCACGAAACCAAGGGTATCTCTTCTTTTTTAATTGTATTTTATACATGTTTTTTTTTTAAAGATTTAAAGATTTATTTACTATATATAAGTACACTGTAGCTGTCTTCAGACACACCAGAAGAGGGCATCAGATCTCATTACAGATGGTTGTGAGCCACCATGTGGTTGCTGGGATTTGAACTCAGGACCTCTGGAAGAGCAGTCAGTGCTCTTAACCTCTGAGCCACCTCTCCAGCCCCAGGGTATCTCATCTTTGTCATTCCTTCCTCCTCCCTCATCTTTCCCCTACCCAGGCCCCCGTAGAGATGCCTGGGCCTGCTCTTCTTTGTCCTGAGCCTGAAGTGACTCAACCTTGGAGGTGGAGAGAAACCTTCACTCATTTGTCCAAGGGACAAATGATTTTAGTTAAAGGAGGTGGTAATGATGTTGTTTTCCCCCAAAACAGGGGCGTGAGACCTAAAATCAATAGCAGCAGTGAGAGTCCAATCAACCTGGTGGGACCTCAGGATGCAAACTCAAACTCATCATGGTGGCTTTAGCTGGATAATGCTAAACAGGCACGCTGGCCGACAGCCTCAGGGTGAGCACAACCAAGGAGAGCGGTAATAGGGAAGCCAGGGCGCCAGCTGGGGAAGGAGCTGTGGAAGGCGACCGAGACATTGGCTAGGAGTGGGGACTGCAGCTCCACAATGGTTGATGCGTTCGCTCCATGGCACTGCCTGCTCCTTCACCGTGCACCTCTGGCACAGGGACCCAGTGAGTGGTGAGCAGAAAGGGGAGGCCATGGGCTGGCCAAAGCCCAAGATCACAGCGCTCGCCCCAGCCTCGAAGGCTGAACTTCCCTAATGCTGTGACCACTGGCAGGCTGCCGCTCGCCCAAGCCGCAAAGCATTTAATTTTTACCATTACAAAATATCATTCTTTTAAAAGTATTTTGAAATCTTCTCTTGCCCCTCTCTCTGTATGTGTACGTGTGCCTGTGCGTGTGTAATGTGTGTGCAGAGGCCAGAAGAAGGTTTCACAGTAGCCTGGCGCTGAGGTTACAGGCAGTTGTGAAACACTCATGTGAGAACCAAACAGCAAACATTTTAAATCACTGAGCTCTCTCTCCAGCATCACAAATTACACTCTTGGGGCAATAAAGAAAAGTGTGTGTGTGTGTGTGTGTGTGTGTGTGTGTGTGTGTGTGTGTGTGTGTGTGTTATTTCTTATCAACCTTAGAAGTGTAACTTGAGAGCCATTAAGATCCTATGTATACCCACTGCCAAGAAACTGTGAGTCTCCCTTGAAAAGCCCGTTTCTTAGCTGTGTGTTCTACTCTCTCTCTTCTGAAACACTTTTCTATTTTTTAAAAGAATCCAACTTGGCCTCACATCTGGCTTGCTCTGAAGTTAATTTCTTGGTTGAAGCTACAGATCCTGGTTTTGCCTGGGTGTGCGTGTGGTGGGGGGGAGGGGAGGGGAGACTATGAAGAATTCCCCATGCAGCTGCCGGTGAGGTGTGTGGCTATGTTCCTATCATTAGTGACGACCAACCTAGATCAGACACTGTGGGAAGAGGAAAAGTAGTAGAATCCAGGCCAGACTTCTGCTCAGGCCACTATACCTGCAGCAGCTCCTCCTCTCTCACGGTCAGTGTAAGAAAAATCTTTGTGGTCCATTTTCAGAGTGCTCTGAACTCAGAGATCATCAAAGAATCACAGATTGAAAGCAGGAGGCCCTAGGCCCTGTTCTCCCCTAACAAGTGGCTGGCAGTTTGCAGAGTTGCAAAGTTACAGGCAGTCTTCCCTGTGACTGAAGTTACAAACAAAAAGGGGGGCAGTCTCAACAGAATATTCCTTAGATAAGGCTTTGCTTCCTGAAGGAAGCTGATGAGGGAATTTGGGGGAAGAATTTACATGGCAGATTACAGGAAGGAGAACCGTGAAAAGCTGTGTCTGGGACATGATGCAGTTGTTGCACACGCAAACTCACAGTGGGTGGAGTTACCTGAGCAAGATGAAGCCAGTCAACATTCTAGTGTTGACTGGTAGAAGGGGTGACAAGGTCCCACTCCTCACTGAGGAGCTAGTGGCATTTGATAGCTACTGAGAAGGAGAGCCATTTTTCCATAAGGGGACACCCAGGTAGCTGCCAGTGTTCAAGTGAGTGACCCCACAGCTGTGCACATATGGGCATGGCTAGCAGAACTACATTTAGCTTGAAACTTCACAAGTGCAATATATACATGAGAAACAACAAAGAGACCAACCCGAATCAGAAGAAAATGATAATCAATGAAATATAGAGAGAAAAAGAGAGAGGCACTCAAAGTCAGTAGATCCTTTGAGAACCCCTAACAGGTCTAATTTAAAAAATAAAATACACCAGAAGAGTGACACACACTTTTGATCGCAGTCCTCAGGAGGCAGAGACAGGGGGATCTCTGAGTTCAAGGCCAGCCGGTTCTACAGAGTAAGTTATAGCACAGCCAGGGCTACACAGAGAATCCCTTGTCTTGAAAAACAGTAACAAAAAAGTCACCAGGCGGTGCGTGTCTCTAATCCTAGCAGTCAGGAGGCAGAGAGAGTGTATCTTTGTGAATTTGAAGCAGGCCAGGGCTACAAAGTGAGACCCCCTTGTCTCAAAACAAAAAATGAAACAAACAAAAAACTAACTAACAAAAAAACCCCCCAACAAAACAAAACAACAACGACAAAAAACAAAACAAAACAAAAAACAAACAAACAAACAAACAAAACCAACCAACCAACCAACCCACAGAAAAGAGCATAACAAATGAATAGGAAGCACCAGCTAGCATCCAGAAAGCTCACCACACACATACCCTGCCGGTATTAAAAGCAGGGACAGTCACAACTCTCAACCTGATCAAACTGATGGTTTAGTTCACATACTGGTTCCTGAAATGCCATCCCTCACCTTCCACCTTCCATTTCCTTTTATTTAAAGGGTTTTTGGTTCCAGCTTTGGAGATGTTAGGCAATCGTGCTTACCACCAAGCTAAACCTTCAACCCCCAAGGCTCACTTTACCGTGTGAAACAAATTCCTACCTCGGGTCCTCCCCGAGGCTTTAGATTCCAACATCTTCATCAGTAAGTTGGGTCAAAACAAAGTCATTTTGTCTCTCCAGAAATTATTTACACACGTACACACACACACACACACACACACACACACACACACACACACACACACACACCCCTTTCACAGGGGTTGGGAGGGTGAGCAAACACACAAATTTGTGCCAGAACCCCAAGTGTTTGAGGGTTAGGCTGCATGCTGGAAGTGTTAACAAATATTTAATATAAACACTCTTATGAAAACACACCCAACCATTTAACAATAATATACTAGAAACATTAAGAAGTTTTTGTTGTTGTTGTTTTCGGCTCTGTGAGACAAGGTTTCCTCTGTGTAGCCCTGGCTGTCCTGAAACTTGCTGTGTTGACGGACCAGGCTGGCCTTGAACTCACAGACCCTGACTCTGCCTCCTAAGTGCTAAAGTAATGTTTATCCTGTGACACCACCATTACTTTCTTATTTGTTTGTTTATTTATATATATTTTAATTACACCGTCTGGGGCCTCTCAAAGAACCTACTGACTTTGACTCTCTTTTTTTTCATTCATTAATTATTTTACTTGGTTTTGGTGCTGGGATCAAGGGCATGCGACATCATGATGGGGTAAATATTAAAGTTTTTATATTGGCCAACAGTATCCTGCTACTATTAATTTCCCGGCTTTGATATACTGTGGTTCTGAAAAACATTTATATTTTCAGAACATAAACCGAACTATTTGTGGTAAAATAGTACAGGTAATTTTCAGGGGTCTCTGTTACAAAACGACATAAACTAAGTGGTTTAAAACTACAGAAATTTGGGGTTGGGGATTTAGCTCAGTGGTAGAGTGCTTGCCTAGGAAGCGCAAGGCCCTGGGTTCGGTCCCCAGCTCCGGAAAAAAAAAAAAGAACCAAAAAAAAAAAAAAAAAAACAAAAAACAAAAACAAAAAACAAAAAAAAAAAAAAAAAACCACTACAGAAATTCCATTAGGGAATGCAGGTTGACTAGCAGCATGCTTGCTTAGCATGTAGAGCCCTGGGTTCCATCCTATAACACAGAAAATCAGATGTGGTGGTGTACACCTGTAACACCAGAACCTGGGAGGTGAAAGCAGGGGGATTAGACGTTCAAGGTCATCCTTGGCTGCACAGCTATTTTTCAGCTGCCCACAGTCCTTGAGAGACTGTCTCAAAAAAAAAAAAAACAACCAACTCCAATAACACCAAAATCTCTAAGAATTATATCACAGGGGCTTCACATTCTCTCCATCAGAAGCCCTGGCCTGTCCCTTCGAAGTCCCTGATTTGCTGAAAATCGTATGTCTTTTCCTTCTAGCTATTTAACTCCAACATCTGCCTTGATTATCGTATCATGCTCCCTTGTTCTGGTCTCCACAGAGTTACCCTTGGGACGACTAAATTAAATCTACAGCAAACTCCTCTTGCCACCTTTTGAGGTATTAGAGGTCAGGACCTTGATATATTTGTTTAGCCAGGAGCCAGGGAGCCACAACTCAACACTCCAGCCAATTGTAAAGACCCCTTTTATTGATATGCAAGGCAGCCTTTGTCCATTCCTTTACCTAACAGCCAAGAAAAAAGAAAAACAGCAAGTCTTCAAAGGACTAAACCCCGGAAATGGAACATCAAGGATCTCTCTGCTCTAGGCGGTGAACTCGTGCGAAGCGCTTAGACACAAATACTCGGTGTGTCCACATCTGCTTGCTTCTCTGTGGGTTCTCCTGATTCTCGGCCTCATAAACATGAATATAAATCTATAAATATATCTCTACCCTCTACATTCTCAGCTATCCAACCCTCACGATGCCTACACGTTATCTTCTCTTTGAATCTGGGAGGCCTCACGAGCGCCCGGTCCCCCGAATTCTCCAGCTAACAATCTCTTGTGGTCCCTCTACTTACTTCGAAGTTGGAAAAAGCCGGATAAAGTCAGCAGGATTGTCCGTGGATCCAGCCGGAGCAAGCGCTAGAGGATTTAGTCTAGTAGTAATTTTTGTTTTCCTTTAAAAAAAAAAAAAGTTAAAAAGTTAAATCTAAGAACCGCAAAGTGTTTTGGCTAACCCTGCTAAAAAGTTAAGTCCAAACAGCCATGACACAGGATGCAAACTGGTTCTGGTGTGTCAAGGCATGAGGGAGGAAAAAGGGAAGAAAAATGAAGCGCGCATGCATCCTCCTCAAATTACGAAGAAAATAAATGCATACAAGAGAAAAAACGCCGAAGATTTGCTGACTCACCGCCCTAGGCTTCCAGGTTAGTCCTTAATACATGGCAGCTGGACTGGGCAGAAAGTCTATGGTGCCATGTGATTGGTCAATGCGTCACTTCCTTTCATTGGTCCAGGGGGGGCTTTTGGCAAAAGGAAGGAGGATGTGATTGATGTCGGAGGTTGGGTGTGGCTTTGAGTCCTCAGTTCCTGGTATTCTACAGATCGCGGGTATTGCAGTGAATCTTGGTGTAGGATTCCGGATGAACTCCGGATACCGGATCTTCAAGATTTCTGATTGTACGGAATCCTTCCAGCATCTCCCTGATGAGATGGATGGGAAGCTGAGATAGAACCCTTCATCCTCTTTGCATGTTGTTATTTTATTTGTTCCATCACTATGTAGCCTTTAAGAGGATTGCACAAATGAGGGTACGCGGTCTTTTTGTCTCTGTCGTCCCCACTATAAAGTCCAGGCTGGCCTTGAACTCCAGTTCTTCCTGCCTCAGCCTTCTGAGTGCTAGGACTACAGACCTATGCAACACTTGTGGCAAAATTTCGAGTTCTATGATTACCAAGGCTCTTCTTTTTCCTGACTTAGGCTGTCCACTGTCAAAATTTGGCAATTTTTGAAAATAAGTAGGGGAGGGGCCAGCAGCGAGGCGGCTCAGCTGGTGGGACTTGACATCAAACCTTGAAGACCCGGGTTCAATCCCTAAGACCCATGTGGTGGAAGGAGAAAACTTAACTCCTGCAAGTTGTCCTCTGATCCACTCAGTTACACACAATTTATAGAGGAATAAATAAATGTAATAAATTTTTAAAAATTAAGTGGCAAATCCCAGATATAAAGAACTCACTAGCATTAATTGACCTTTGCGTGTATAGTTAACGTTGCTCTAATTTTCTGTTATTACTATTAGTAATTTGTTTTGCCTAATGTATAGATTAAGCTTCTATGGGTGTATATATGGAAACACTATACAGAGTTCCATCTTATCTGAGTCTTACCCACCCATTGGGCAACTTCAAATGGACATGGAAGATCAATGTATTATATATATATAATATATATTATATTATATATACATATATGTAATATATATAATATACACATATATGTAATATATAATACACACATATTATATATACATATATAACATATATACACATATATATTATATATATAATACACACACATATATTATATATACATATATATAACATATATTATATATACATATATAACATATACATATATAACATATACATATATAATATATATAACATATACATATATAATATATATATAACATATACATATATAATATATATAACATATACATATATAATAGATACATATATTATATATACATATATAATATGTACATATATTATATATACATATATAATATACACACACATATATTATATATACATATATAATATATACACACATATATTATATATACATATATAATATATACACACATATATTATATATACATATATATATATATATATATAATTTGTTGAGCATGTCACACAACCATTCCATCACGGAGCTAGAACTCCACCCTGCCCCCTCTCCAGCCTGGTCCAGCGTTGTTATTGTTGTAGCATGCCCCTGCCCCCCTGCCCCCCTGGGTCCCAATTGCTGCAAAGCCTGAGAGCCTGAGTCTGATCCTGGGGACTTGCTTGGTGGAAGGAGAGAACTGACTCTCTGAAGTTGTCCTTTGACAGACACACATAGACATGGGGACGCATGCATGCACACTTACACGCACACAGGCATGCACGCACACACGCACACAAAACAGAAAGGGTATCATTTTAAATGATCTCTTCTTTCAGCACGAGGTTTCTGGTGCCTTGATTTTGAACCTCTTTATTTTTTTTCTTTTCTATTTTATAAAGACCTGGGAATACGGAGAGATATTACACCTTTTGAATTTCCCTCCTTTGAATCTATTGAGAGGACCATCATTTTTCCTTCATGGTATGTGATGGGAAGCGTCACAGTCATCAAGGGTACCCAGAACACTTGGCTGATTTCAGCCGACTGCTGCGGGTGCAGCAGGTCCTCCTTGATGGTTATAGATGCCCAGGTGATTCTAGAAGGCTGACTCCTGGGTTAAGGATCTAGATTAGTGTTCTCAACCTTACTGATGCTGCTGTCCTCTCATACAGTTCTTCATGTTGCGGTGACCCCCAACCAGAAGATGATTTTCAATCCTACCTCATAACTGCAATTTTGCTACTGTTATTAATTATCATCTAAATATCTGATGGGCTGGATATTTGATATTTGATCCCTGTGAATAGGTCATTCAACCCCCAAAAAGGGTCAAGACCCACAGGTTAACACAGGTCTAGGAAGTATGACTACACCTCCTCCATTGCTATGATTCTACACATCCCACAAATATTTACTTACTTTAAGAAAGCTTTTATTTATTTCTCTATTCAGTGTGTAAGAGAGTATTTTCAGGAGTCAGTTCTTTCCTTCCATGTGTTGGTTCCAGGAATTGAATTCAGGTCATCAGGCATGCATCTTTACCAAAGGAGCCCTCTTGCTGGCCCTCCACAAGCATTTGCGACATCTCAGGTTTACATGGAACTTTGTCAGGTGATGACATAGCTTATTCCTAATGTAGTTTACGGCATCTCTAGCTAGATGAAATTGAGATTGTGTATGGACGTTCCTTGTGCCCTCCGGATCTCTTGCTGTGAGGTTCTTGCCTATGCCCCAGGGGTTCTGACATTATCAGTCAGAGTGAACCATTTTTCAATCAGGAGAGGCTGTGAGAACCAACAATCAGCAAGACTTCCGAGGTGCTCAGTCTAGTTCAGAGATGCACATGTGTGACAGTGTTCTTTTCTATTCTGTTCTCTGTAAGGAGTGACTGGCCACGGAGGTGTGTCCAGCCTGTGGCCGGAAGACCAGTTGCATTTAGGGATAGCTGTGAATGTGACCCATTACAAAATTGTGAACTTATCACACTACACACACACACACACACACACACACACACACACACACTTCACACATGCATATGAGTGTGTGCACAAACACACAAAATTAAATTAAAAAATGAATGCAGAGGAAAATAGAAACATAAGGCAATACAGTCTGAAAACTTTTTAATATGAAAATTTCCTCCAAATAATTATCAAACTAGGAACCCAGAGTGGGAAAAAATGAAGATAATATTTTTATATACGGGCTAATAGAGTCCAAAGGGAAAGGGAAAAAAATCTAGAATGTCATTTTGTAAACATGATATTTACAAAAGATCAGAATATCTTTTCTTTTTCTTTTTTTTTAAAGATTTATTTATTATGTATAAGTACACTGTAGCTGTCTTCAGACACACCAGAAGAGGGCATCAGATCTCTTTACAGATGGTTGTGAGCCACCATGTGATTGCTGGGATTTGAACTCAGAACCTCTGGAAGAGCAGTCAGTGCTCTTAACCACTAAGCCATCTCTCCAGCCCTCCAATTCTTTGGTTATACAATTTCTAGCTATGCTCCTTTGCTTCTGCCCCAGAGACCATGTAACCTGTGTCTTCATTTCTTTACTTTTTACCATTCATTTCCATATGTTCCCTTCATTTCAGTTTAGCTAGATTTATAACATTGATTTTTTAAAAATATTTTGGGTTTATGTTTATTCACTTCCAATATTATTACTTAAAAGTTGTTTTAAGAAAGTCTGTCATGCGGCTCAGGTTGGTCTTGAGCTTTCTGCATAGCTGAAGATGACTTTGAACTCCTGATTCCCCTTCCTCTCATTAAGTGCTAGGATTGCAGTTGTACAGACCAACCCTGGGATTGCAGATGATGTACACCACCACCTGTGGTTTATGCAACCCTTGGGCCTTGAACTCATATATTTTGGGCAAACACTCCACTGGGCTGAACCCCAACTGCTCAGTTTTTATTTTACTTATTCACTATTAATATTTCTTTTCCATTCGTTTATTTACTCACTTACATTCTTTGATTATGGAAATAATTTTTCATGTGTACACTCATTGTACATGGCTGTGTTATAAAGGGACATTTGTATGTGTAATGGCTATTCCTGGTTGTCAACTTGGCTATATCTGGAGTGAACCACAATCCAGAATTGGAGGGCTCACTTGTGATCTAGATCTTGAAGCTAGAAGATAACAAGTTTCTGATCTGGATCTTGGCATGGAGATCTTGAGGCATAGTGGCTATGAAAAGTTGAGGCTCAGGCAAGGTATATGCCTTTAATCCCAGGAGACAGAGGCAAGGAGATCTCTGAGTTCAAGGTCAGCCTGGGACAAGTCCCGGATCCGGGCATGGTGGTACACACCTTTAATCTTGGCCACACCTTCTGCTGGAGATCTACATAAGGACATTGGAAGAAGAAAGATTCATCCTTTTTCGCCACTTGCATTTACTTGCCCGCACATCTGTTGGAACCTACTTCTACAGAGGCCCAGCTGAAACAAGTAGCCTTGTGGGACTGAGTAACTACTAGATTCTTGGACTTCCCATCCACAGCTGCCCATTGTTGGGGAGTCGGACTACAGACTGTAAGTCATTATGAATTCTCTCAATATAGAAAACATGTGAGTCCTGTGTCTGCTCCGACACAGGGCTCGGCCACTTGTGGAAGCAGGACGTGGGAAGTTTGACTGTGCTTGTCCCAAGCCAATCCTGGGCAGGAATTGGGCTGGAGGACAAGGCTCAGGGGTGGGAAAGCACAGTCTGAGGCTTGGGGCAGCTGGAGCTGGCTCAGGGTCCCTGTGACTGCAAAGAGGCAAGGGCCTTGGAGTTCCCAGGCCAGGTTCCCAGGTTCTTGGACACTCAGGTACCTGGGGAAGTCACAGAAGAGCTGAGAATCTGGAATCTGGGCCCACGGTCTGGATCTAGCCCCGGGTCAGTGAAGAGAGGGTGGAGAGGGGCGGGGCTCTGACTGATCCGGTGGGGAGAGTAGCAGACTTGGCTTGGTGGCAGTTGTGGTTGGGAGTGTAGATAGGCCTTCTATGGGAGGTTAGACAGTGACTCTGTAGGCAAAGGCCGTCTCAAAAGGTTCCCCACGGCAGACCCCATGAGAAGAGGCAGTCCATGGTTTTGAGGTATTTATTGTCATGGCAGAACGTGGATGAGTAAAACCATACCCGACTCCTCAGGGTGGGCCTGAAATTAAATACCTTCTGCACGGAAGAATGCCTGAGAAGGAAAGCTTATTCGTTTTCTCCTCTAGGCCTCTGGGTACTTCATTAGAATGGAGATCTGTCTTCAGCCTAAGTGACCAGAGTTCACGCCTTTTTTTCCCTATTGGTCTGAGTTATTAGGGCGACTGTGGAGGGGTTTGGGGCATTGCCCTTACTTGACTGCCCTTACTTGACTGATGGACACAAATCTATAGTGGGGGCCAGGGGGGAGGCTGCAGCCAGTGACAGGGGCTTGGTGCCCGGAAGCAGGTGAAGCTCCTACTGTTCCTTCAGGGTTTCTGGGGTTTCTAACCTTAGCCCAGCTGAGCACTAGGCTACCTTTCATGGTCCACTTCTTCACTGTTGGGTATCTAGGGGCTGCTAACTGGGTGTAACTAGCTTCCTTAGGTCTCCACTGCCCCACTGACCAGCCTTTCCTGTCTTGAGGGCAGAATGTGAAGGAATCAGTGGGTTGTGCCCTGCCATCATCGCTCCATTTCAGCTCTGACCTCAAAGAGAACCATTGTGAGGTCATTGCCCACTTACAGCTCTGGCCGAGGCTGCCTCTGTCCTCACAGTGAGTGCAGGTGCTGTTGGTTGGTTGGAGAGCATTTGGGTTTCTAGGCTGGTGAGCCACTGCGCTTGGATCTTTGTGAGTTGTTGAATCTGAACACAGTGAGTTTTCTTCTACGTTCCTATGTTTCAGTTTAGAGGTTTCTGTTTTCTGCTTTTAAACTAACTCTTCCAGTTCTTCGTTGAAGTATGAATGGGAAATTTTTTATTGTCTTTGTTAATTAGTTTTTTTGACTGTGCTTTAAAAATGTCCTATTTTACATGTCTCTATTCCTTTAACTATTTTGGAACATTGGTTTACACAACATGCTCATTCTCACAATGATATTTCCATACACGTACATGAAGAACTTTGATCACTTTCCCCTCCCTGATCACACCTTCTATTGCCTGCCCCTTCCAAGTCCCCCAGTGTTTCCTTTTTTTGTTCACACCCCTACTTTCCAAGTACAGGCTAAGTCACATGAAGTCCTCTCCTGTTCCCAGGACTGACGGGCAATATTGGGTGGTGTCTTAAGGAAGGGCACCAATGTGTCTCTGCTTTAGCACAAAGCTTCCTCCTAGCTGGTTTTCTTAGGATCTTCCTGATAATTCAAACATCATGACTCCATGCAAGGGCCAAAGGCAATGATCATATCCCATTCTGTTCATGTAATTATGGAAGTGGGTAGCTGAAAAGAATTCAAGGACAGAATAAATGTTAGTCTAAAGAGGGCCAGATTTGTGCTTCCTTGAAGAACTTTCCTGGCTGGCACATACCATAGTTTGTCCCTCCACCTACTTGGGTCATGGTCATTCCACAAAGTATCTTCTGTCTTAAGGTGGGTGAATGTGGTACAAAAGCTAGTGATTTACCAGGCACAGGAGAGGGGGCAATAATGATTTTGAAGCAAAGGATCAAGCCTGTGCCCTTGAGTTGTGCTGTCCAAAGAACTCAAAGAACATGTGAAGGAACAAAACCTGCCTAGTGCTGGAATAGTCTGTCTAGCACTTCACAGACTCCCTTACAAACTCCTGTCCCATCAGAAAACAGAGGGGAATTGTTAGTGTCTCTGGATCCTGGGCTTTGGGAGATGTCTCAGGCCTCATGGGGAACATGGGATGGATGATGTCATCTTCCTCTCAGCCCCACAGGTGTTAGTCTCAAACCCTGGGGTACCATGGCAAACAGTATTTTGTCTTGACTTCCAATGTAGTAAGTAGCTACCATCCTTTAGCACCCATCGATGTTTGTTTACAAAAAATAATAATTGAGTTCTTTGATAGTGTAGACCTGAGTTGCTACAAAGTTATCATAAAGGCTGGGGTCAAGCAGAACACTGTCCATCTAGTAACCAAGGAATACCAGAGCCCATAACTGAGGGAGGACCAAAGGTCTGGAGCCCATCCATCATTCTTAGGATTCCGTGTTAACAAGGAAATTGTTCTTGTTAAAGTTAGAGTGTCAAAAGTTCCACAGAGTGTCAAGTGTTTGAACATAGTTCCCACCAGGGGTTGCCATTTGGGAGAAATTAAGAATCTTAAGCAGTGGGCCTAACAGGAAGAAGTGGGTCACTGGGCAACACTGGGGACAGATCTTTGAGTGTAACCAGCTCTCTACTGCCCCACTGACCAAGATCATTCTTCCTGTCCTTTGAGACAGAATGTGAGGAAACCCAGTGGGTTGTGCCTAGACACCATTGGTCTATTTCCTGCTCTGACCTCACCAGGAATCATTGTAGGGAATGATCGACACCTGCCCACTTAGAGCTCTGACCGAGGCTGCCTCTTGCCATTACAGGTTTGAAGCTGTAGGCTGGTTGGAAAGCAACTGGCGTCAATGATGCAGAGTGATTTTAGTCAGACTTCGGGAACTTGGAATTCTGAAATAGTGAGTTTCTCTCCACTTTGGTGACTATAACATGGTTTTTTGGTTTTGGTTTGTGTATTTGCTGGCTTGATTTATGCATTTACTTTTCCATGTTCTTTATTACCTTCCTTTTACTTTGTATTGTTTTAAGTTATGTTTGATAAGTTAGAATATTTTTTATTAATTTTAATTTTAATGTTTTAGATAAAAATATAATTTTTATTGGATATTTTAAATTTACATTTCAAATTAAATTTATTGGATTTTTAAATTTACATTTCAAGTTAAAATTATGTTTCCTGGACATAAGCCTCCTATCCTACTCCCCTCCCCTTCTTCTATAAGGGTGTTCCCCGACCCAACCATCCCCCTTCCTGCCCCCCAACATTCCCTTACACTGGGCGGGGGGGTTCCAGCCTAGGCAGGACCAAGGGCTTCTCCTTCCACTGATGCCCAACAAGGCCATCCTTTTCTACTCATGCAGCTGGGACCGTGGGTCAATCCATGTATAGTCTTTGGGTAGTGGTTTAGTCCCTAGGAGCTCTAGTTGGTTGGAATTGTTGTTCTTATGGGGTTGTAAGCCCCTTGAGCTCTTTCAATCCTTTCTCTAATTCCTCTAACAGGAATCCCATTCTCAGTTCAATGGTTTGCTGTTAGCATTTGCCTCTGTATTTGACATTGCTCTGGCTGTGCCTCTCAGGAGACAGCTATCTGGCTCCTGTCAGCATGCACTTTCTAGCTTCATCAATCTTATCTAGTTTTGGTGACTGTATATATGGACTGTATACCCACGTGGAGCAGGCTCTGAATGGCTGTTCCTTCAGTCTCTGCTCCAAACTTTGCCTCCATTATTCCCTCCTATGAATATTTTTGTTATACCTTTTAAGAAGGAGTGAAGCATCTGCACTTTGGTCATACTTATTCTTGAGCGTCATGTGGTTTGTGGATTGCATCTTGGCTAGCTCGAGCTTTTGGGCTAATATCCACTTATCAGTGAGTGCATACCATGTATTTTCTTTTGTGACTGGGTTACCTCACTCAGGATGGTATTTTCTAGTTCCATCCATTTGCCTATGAATTTCATAAAGTCATTGTTTTTGATAGCTGAAAATATTCCAATGTGTAGATGTACCACATTTTCTGTAACTATTCCCCTGTTGATAGGCATCTGGGTTCTTTCCAGCTTCTGGCTATTATAAATAAGGCTGCTATGAACATAGTGGAGCATGTGTCTTTGTTGTATGTTGGAGCATCTTTTGGGTATATGCCCAGGAGAGGTATAGCTGAGTCCTCAGGTAGTGGAATGTCCAATTTTCTGAGGAACCTCCAAATTGATTTCCAGAGTGGTTGTACCAGTTTTCAATCCCACCAACAATGGAGGAGTTTTCCTCTTTCTCCACATCCTTGCCTTGTCACCTGAGTTTTTTTTTTATCTTATCCTTTCTGATTGCTGTGAGGTAGACTATCAGGGTTGTTTTGATTTGCATTTCCCTGATGACCAAGGATGTTGAGAATTTATTTCTTTAAGTACTTGTCAGCCATTCAATATTCCTCAGCTGAGAATTCTTCATTTAGCTCTGTACCTCATTTTTAATAGGGTTATTTGGCTCTCTGGAGTCTAACTTCTTGAATTCTTTGTATGTTTTGGATATTAGTCCTCTATCAGATGTAGGATTGGTAAAGATCTTTTCCCAATCTGTTGGTTGCAATTTGTCCTAATAACAGTGTACTTTGCCTTACAGAAGCTTTGTAGTTTTATGAGATCCCATTTGTCAATTCTTGGTCTTAGAGCATAAGCCATTGGTGTTTTGTTCAGGAAAATTTCCCCAGTGCCCATGTGTTTGAGATTCTTCCCCACTTTTTCTTCTATTAGTTTGAGTGTATCTGGTTTGATGTGGAGGTCCTTGATCCATTTGGACTTAAGCTTTGTAGTGGGTGATAAGAATGGATCAATTTATTCTTCTACCTGCTGACCTCGAGTTGAACAAGGACCATTTGCTTCTTTTTTGCAAATGCTATCTTTTTTCCATTGGATTGTTTTAGCTCCTTTGTCAAAGATCAAGTGACCATAGGTGTGTGGGTTCATTTCTGGGTCTTCAATTCTATTCCACTGATCTACCTACCTGTCTCTGTATCAATACCTTACGTTTTTTTTTTTTTTCACTAATGCTCTGTAATACTGCTTGAGGTCAGGGATGGAGATTCCCCCAGAAGTTCTTTTATTGTTGAGGATAGTTTTCATTAACCCGGGTATTTTGTTATTCTAAATGATTTGCAAATTGCTCTAACTCTATGAAGAATTGAGTTGGGGATTGCATTGAATCTGTAGATTGCTTTTTGGCATGGCCATTTTTACTATATTAATCCTGCCAATCCAAGAGCATGGGAGGTTTTTCCATCTTCTGAGATCTTCAATTTCTTTCTTCAGAGACTTGAAGTTCTTTTCATACAGATCTTTCCCTTGCTTGATTAGAGTCACATCGAGGTAATTTATATTATTTGGGACTATTGTGAAGGGTGTCATTTCCTTAATTTCTTTTTCAGTTTCTTTATCCTTTAAGTAGAGGAAGGCTACTGATTTGTTTGAGTTAATTTTATACCCAGCCACTGTGCTAAAGTTGTTTATCAGCTTTAGTAGTTCTCTGGTGGAACTTTTGGGATCACTTAAATATACTATCATATCATCTGCAAATAGTGATATTTTGACTTCTTCTTTTCCAATCTGTATCCCCTTGATCTCCTTTTGTTGTCTGATTGCTCTGGCTAGAACTTCAAGAACTATATTGAATAAGTAGGGAGAGAGTGGGCAGCCTTGTCTAGTCCCTGATTTTAGTGGGATTGCTTCAAGTTTCTCTCCATTTAGTTTAATGTTAGCAACTGGTTTGCTGTATATAGCTTTTACTATGTTTAGGTATGGGCCTTGAATTCCTATTCTTTCCAGGACTTTTATCATGAAGGGGTGTTGAATTTTGTCAAATGCTTTCTCAGCATCTAATGAAATGATCATGTGGTTTTGATCTTTCAGTTTGTTTATATAATGGATCACGTTGATGGTTTTCCATATATTAAACCATCCCTGCATGCCTGGGATGAAGCCTACTTGATCATGGTGGATGATTGTTTTGATGTGTTCTTGGATTCGGTTTGCCAGAATTTTATTGAGTATTTTTGCGTCGATATTCATAAGGGAAATTGGTCTGAAGTTCTCTTTCTTTGTTGGGTCTTTGTGTGGTTTAGGTATAAGAGTAATTGTGGCTTCATAGAAGGAATTTGGTAGTGTTCTGTCTTTCAATTTTGTGGAATAGTTTGGACAGTATTGGTATGAGGTCTTCTATGAAGGTCTGATCGAATTCTGCACTAAACCCATCTGGTCCTGGGCTCTTTTGATTGGGAGACTTTTAATAACTGCTTCTATTTCTTTAGGAGTTATAGGCTTGTTTAGATGGTTTATCTGTTCCTGATTTAACTTTGGTACTTGGCATCGGTCTATAAAATTGTCCATTTCCTCCAGATTTTCCAGTTTTGTTGAATATAGGCTTTTGTAGTAGGATCTGATGATTTTTTGAATTTCCTCAGATTCTGTAGTTATGTCTCCCTTTTCATTTCTGATTTTGTTAATTTGGACACACTCTCTGTGCCCTATGGTTAGTCTGGCTAAGGGTTTATCTATCTTGTTGATTTTTCTCAAAGAAACTGCTTTCGGTTTTGTTGATTATTTTGTATAGTCTTTTTTGTTTCTACTTGGTTGATTTCAGCCCTGAGTTTGATTATTTCCTGCCTTCTACTCTTCTTGGGTGTATTTGCTTCTTTTTGTTCTAGAGCTTTTAGGTGTGCTCTCAAGCTGCTAATGTATACTGTCTCCAGTTTTATTTTAGAGGCACTCAAACCTATGAGTTTTCTGCTTCGCACTACTTTCCTTGTTTTCCATAAGTTTGGGTATGTTGTTCTTCATTGTCATTGAATTCTAAGAAGTTTTTAATTTATTTCGTTCTTTCTTCCTTGACTAAGTTATCATTGAGTAGAGCCTTGTTCAACTTCTATGTATATATGGGCTTTCTGTCATTTTTGTTGCTATTGAAGATCAGCCTTAGTTCATGGTGATCTGATAGGATGCATGGGATTATTTCAGTCTTGTATCTGTTGAGGCCTGTTTTGTGACCGATTATGTAGCCAATTTTGGAGAAGGTACCACGAGGTGCCGAGAAGAAGGTATATTATTTTGTTTTAGGATAAAATATTCTATCCGTTAAATTCATTTAGTTAATAACTTCTGTTAGTTCCTCTATGTTTGTGTTTAATTTCACTTTCCATTATCTGTCCATTGATGAGAGTTGGGTGTTGAAATCTTTTATTTTTGTGTGAGGTACAGTGTGTGCTTTGAGGTTTAGTAAGGTTTCTTTTATGAATGTAGGTGTCCTTATATTTGGAGCATAGATATTTAAGATTGAGAGTTCATATTGGTGGGTTTTTTTCTTTGATAAATATGAAGTGTTATTCCTTATCTTTTTTGATAACTTTTGGTTGAAAGTTGATTTTGTTCGATATTAGAATGGCTACTCCAGCTTGTTTCTTCGGACCGTTTGCTTGGAAAATTTTTTTCCTAGCCTTTTACTCTGAGGTAATGTCTGTCTTTGTCTCTGAGGTGTGTTTCCTGTATGCATCAAATGCTTGGTCCTCTTTGTTTATCTAGTCTTTTAGTCTATGTCTTTTTATTGGGGAATCGAGTCCATTGATGTTAAGAGATATTAAGGAATAGTGATTGTTGTTTCCTGTTACTTTTTGTTGTTAGAGGTGGAATTATATTTTTGTGTCTCTCTTCTTTTTGTTTTGTTATAAGGATATTACTTTCTTGATTTTTTTCTAGGGTGTAATTTCCCTCCTTGTGTTGGAGTTTCCCATCTATTATCCTTTGTACGGCTGGATTTGTAGAGGGATATTGTGTAAATTTGGTCTTGCCATGGAATATCTTGGTTTCTCCATCTATGTTAATTGAAAGATTTTGCTGGGTATAGTAGCCTGTGCTGGCATTTATGTTGTCTCACATTCTGTATGACATCTGCCCAGGATCTTCTGGCTTTCATAGTCTCTGGTGAGAATTCTGGTGTAATTCTTATAGGTCTGTCTTTATATGTTACTTGACCTTTCCCCCTTAATTCTTTCAATTTTTTTCTTTGTTTTATGTGTTTGGTGTTTTGTCTATTTTTTTTTTTTTTTTTTCTTTCTTTTTTTTTTTTTCGGAGCTGGGGACCGAACCCAGGGCCTTGGGCTTGCTAGTCAAGCGCTCTACCACTGAGCTAAATCCCCAACCCCGGTGTTTTGTCTATTATGTTATGGGATGAATTTCTTTTCTGGTCCAGTCCATTTGGAGTTGTGTAGGTTTCTTGTATGTTTATGGGCATTTTTTTTAGGTTAGGGAAGTTTTCTCCTATAATTTTGTTGAATGTATTTACTGGCCCTTTAAGTGAGAAGTCTGATTTTTTCTATACTTATTATCCTTAGGTTTGATCTTCTCATTGTGTCCTCGATTTCCTGGATGTTTTGAGCTAGGAGCTTTCTGTGTTTTACATCATCTTTCACTGTTGTGTCGATATTTTCTATGGTATCTTCTGCCCCTGAGATTCTGTCTGTGTTTTACATCATCTTTCACTGTTGTGTCTATGTTTTCTATGGTATTTTTTGCCCCTGAGATTCTGTCTTCTATCTCTTGTAATCTGCTTATGTTTATGTCTCCTGATATCTCTCCTAGGTTTTCTATCTGCAGGGTTGTCTCCCTGTTGTGCTTTCTTTTTCCATTTTTAAATCCTGTATGGTATTTTCTATTCTTTCACCTGTTTGTCTGTGTTTTCCTGTAATTCTTTTTTTTTTATTTTACAATTATTTATTATTTTTCTGTGTGGATGTGTGTGGACATACAAGTATTATGGCATGCCTTTTTGTAACATGTGAAAGTCGGTCTTTTTTCTTCTTCCATGTATGTGCCAGGGTTGGAACTTAGGTTGTCAGTCTTTACCCATGTCTTCTTCCTGCTCCTCCTCCTCCTCTTCCTCTCCCTCTCCCTCTCCCTCTCCTCTTTATCCTCCTCTTTCTCCCACTCCCTCCTTCTCTTGTTCTCTTCTTTTGACAGTAGCCTTTAAACTGGGGTGAGATGATATATCATCATTATTCTATTTGTGTTTCCCTGATGGTTAATAATAGTGATCATGATTCCATGTCTTTCTTGCCCCACATGAACGTTTATTTTAAGAAATGTCTAAGAATTTCTCTTTCTAAGGAGATGAGGATAGAGCTCAGTGTAGAGCGATCACTCAGCATGAATCAGGCTAAGGGTTCAATCCTGCATGCTGAAACAAAACATGACAAAAGAAAATTACCTAACTGTTTCTCACAATCACCTCAGACTATAATTAATTTACACATATTTAGAGAAAAACTGACAGAGGTCATGAGTCTTATGAAGAAGTTCTTTTTTTTCTTTTTTCTTTTTTTTTTTTTTTTCGGAGCTGGGGACCGAACCCCGGGCCTTGCACTTGCTAGGCAAGCGCCCTACCACTGAGCTAAATCCCCAACCCCATGAAGAAGTTCTTATTGTGTGCAAGCAGAGTTGATCCGAGAATGCGGCGGATGCCAAGCAGAAAGAAAAACAAAGAATGCCCGATGTAGCTCAATAAAATAGCTACTTAGGAGTCTCCACATGAGGCCCTTCAGTCTCCCGAGCGGTCTGCTCCCAGTAAGATCGAAGCTGCTGCAAGCTCTCCGGTCCCCGCTTGCTCCTTCCTCCCTGGGTTCTTAGGTGAACTGAATGTATTCTTAGGTTGCATCCAATGTTTGATTCTGAAACACATTGATATGTTGGACAATTAAATTCTCCAGTGATAAATGTGAGACATTAGCTCCCATTCGAAATATATGTTAGTTTTCTGAATGGCCTTCTGAGTCAACTAAACAAGGATCACATGGGCTTACGGAGACTCAAGTAGCAACCACAGAGCCTGCCCTCTGTGCCTGTGTTATTGCTGTGATCTTGGCGGTTTTGTGGGACTCCTAGTAGTTGGTAGCGGGTGTACCTCTGACTCTTTTGCTGCTCTTGAGACATTTTCGCTCCTATTGTGTTGCCTTGTCCAGCCTCTGTACGAGAGGCTTGTTTTATTGTATCTTATATTGCATCTTGAATTGTATCTTGTTTTGTTCTTGTCTTGTATCCTGTCTGGCTGTTGTCTCTAGAAGACCTGCTCTTTTCTTTTCTTTTCTTTTTTTATTAACTTGAGTATTTCTTATATACATTTGAGTGTTATTCCTTTCCCGGTTTCGGGCAAACATCCCCTCCCCCTCCCTTCCTTGTGGGTGTTCCCCTCCCCACCCTCCCCGCATTGCCGCCCTCCCCCCAACAGTCTAGTTCACTGGGGGTTCAGTCTTAGCAGGACCCAGGGCTTCCCCTTCCACTGGTGCGATTACTAGGATATTCATTGCTACCTATGAGGTCAGAGTCCAGGGTCAGTCCATGTATAGTCCTTAGGTAGTGGCTTAGTCCCTGGAAGCTCTGGTTGCTTGGTATTGTTGTACATATGGGATCTCGAGCCCCTTCAAGCTCTTCCAGTTCTTTCTCTGATTCCTTTCAGCAGGGGTCCTATTCTCAGTTCAGTGGTTTGCTGCTGGCATTCGCCTCTGTATTTGCTGTATTCTGGCTGTGTCTCTCAGGGGCGATCTACATCCGGCTCCTGCCCGGCCTGCACTTCTTTGCTTCATCCATCTTGTCTAATTGGGTGGCTGTATATGTATGGGCCACATGTGGGGCAGGCTCTGAATGGGTGTTCCTTCAATCTCTGTTTTAATCTTTGCCTCTCTCTTCCCTGCCAAGGGTATTCTTGTTCCCCTTTTAAAGAAGGAGTGAAGCATTCACATTTTGATCATCCGTCTTGAGTTTCATTTGTTCTAGGCATCTAGGGTAATTCAAGCATTTGGGCTAATAGCCACTTATCAATGAGTGCATACCATGTGTGTCTTTCTGTGATTGGGTTAGCTCACTCAGGATGATATTTTCCAGTTCCAAACATTTGCCTACGAATTTCATAAAGTCATTGTTTTTGATAGCTGAGTAATATTCCATTATGTAGATGTACCACATTTTCTGTATCCATTCCTCTGTTGAAGGGCATCTGGGTTCTTTCCAGCTTCTGGCTATTATAAATAAGGCTGCGATTAAACATAGTGGAGCACGTGTCTTTTTTATATGTTGGGGCATCTTTTGGGTATATGCCCAAGAGAGGTATAGCTGGATCGTCAGGCAGTTCAATGTCCAATTTTCTGAGGAACCTCCAGACTGATTTCCAGAATGGTTGTATCAGTCTGCAACCCCACCAACAATGGAGGAGTGTTCCTCTTTCTCCACATCCTCTCCAGCATCTGCTGTCACCTGAGTTTTTGATCTTAGCCATTCTCACTGGTGTGAGGTGAAATCTCAGGGTTGTTTTGATTTGCATTTCCCTTATGACTAAAGATGTTGAACATTTCTTTAGGTGTTTCTCAGCCATTCGGCATTCCTCAGCTGTATTCCTCAGCTGTGAATTCTTTGTTTAGCTCTCAACCCCATTTTTTAATAGGGTTATTTGTCTCCGTGCGGTCTAACTTCTTGAGTTCTTTGTATATTTTGGATATAAGGCCTCTATCTGTTATAGGATTGGTAAAGATCTTTTCCCAATCTGTTGGTTGCCGTTTTGTCCTAACCACAGTGTCCTTTGACTTACAGAAGCTTCAGTTTTATGAGATCCCATTTGTCGATTCTTGATCTTAAGAGCATAAGCCATTGGTGTTTTGTTCAGGAAATTTTTTCTAGTGCCCATGTGTTCCAGATGCTGCCCGAGTTTTTCTTCTATTAGTTTGAGTGTATCTGGTTTGATGTGGAGATCCTTGATCCACTTGGACTTAAGCTTTTGTACAGGGTGATAAGCATGGATCGATCTGCATTCTTCTACATGTTGACCTCCAGTTGAACCAGCACCATTTGCTGAAAATGCTATCTTTTTCCATTGGATGGTTTTGGCTCCTTTGTCAAAATCAAGTGCCATAGGTGTATGGGTTCATTTCTGGGTCTTCAATTCTATTCCACTGGTCTATCTGCCCGTCTCTATACCAAAATCATAGTGTGTGGTTTTTTTTTTTTTTATCCCTTTTGCTTTGTAATTCTTTTTGGGGTCAATAATGGGGTCTCCCCCAGAAGTCCTTTTATTGTTGAGGTTAGTTTTAGCTATCCTGGGTTTTTTGTTATTCCAGATGAATTTGCAAATTGTTCTGTCTAACTCTTTGAAGAAATGGATTGATATTTTGATGGGGATTGCATTGAATCTGTAGATCGCTTTTGGTAAAATGGCCATTTTTACTATATTAATCCTGCCAATCCATGAGCATGGGAGAATCTTTCCATCTTCTGAGGTCTTCTTCAATTTCTTTCTTCAGAGTCTTGAAGTTCTTATTGTACAGATCTTTTACTTGCTTGGTTAAAGTCACACCAAGGTACTTTATATTATTTGGGTCTATTATGAAGGGTGTCGTTTTCCTAATTTTTTCTCGACTTGTTTCTCTTTTGTGTAGAGGAAGGCTACTGATTTATTTGAGGTAATTTTATACCCAGCCACTTTGCTGAAGTTGTTTATCAGCTTTAGTAGTTCTCTGGTGGAACTTTTGGGATCACTTAAATATACTATCATATCATCTGCAAATAGTGATATTTTGACTTCTTCTTTTCCAATCTGTATCCCCTTGACCTCCTTTTGTTGTCTGATTGCTCTGGCTAGAACTTCAAGAACTATATTGAATAAGTAGGGAGAGAGTGGGCAGCCTTGTCTAGTCCCTGATTTTAGTGGGATTGCTTCAAGTTTCTCTCCATTTAGTTTAATGTTAGCAACTGGTTCGCTGTATATGGCTGGCTTTTACTATGTTTAGGTATGGGCCTTGAATTCCTATTCTTTCCAGGACTTTTATCATGAAGGGTGTTGAATTTTGTCAAGTGCTTTCTCAGCATCTAATGAAATGATCATGTGGTTTTGTTCTTTCGGTTTGTTTATATAATGGATCACGTTGATGGATTTCCGTATATTAAACCATCCCTGCATACCTGGGATGAAGCCTACTTGATCATGGTGGATGACTGTTTTGATGTGCTCTTGGATTCGGTTTGCCAGAATTTTATTGAGTATTTTTGCGTTCATATTGATAAGGGAAATTGGTCTGAAGTTCTTTCTTTGTTGGGTCTTTGTGTGGTTTAGGTATAAGAGTAATTGTGGCTTCATAGAAGGAATTCGGTAGTGCTTCATCTGCTTCAATTTTGTGGTATAGTTTGGATAATATTGGTATGCGGTCTTCTATGAAGGTCTGATAGAATTCTGCACTAAACCCGTCTGGACCTGGGCTCTTTTTGGTTGGGAGACCTTTAATGACTGCTTCTATTTCCTTAGGAGTTATGGGGTTGTTTAACTGGTTTATCTGTTCCTGATTTAACTTCGGTACCTGGTATCTGTCTACGAAATTGTCAATTTCCTGCAGATTTTCAAGTTTTGTTGAATATAGGCTTTTATAGTAAGATCTGATGATTTTTTGAATTTCCTCTGAATCTGTAGTTATGTCTCGCTTTTCATTTCTGATTTTGTTAATTTAGACACACTCTCTGTGTCCTCTCATTAGTCTGGCTAAGGGTTTATCTATCTTGTTGATTTTCTCAAAGAACCAACTTTTGGTTCTGTTGATTCTTTCTATGGTTCTTTTTGTTTCTACTTGGTTGATTTCAGCCCTGAGTTTGATTATTTCCTGCCTTCTACTCCTCCTGGGTGTATTTGCTTCTTTTTGTTCTAGAGCTTTTAGGTGTGCTTTCAAGCTGATGACATATGCTCTTTCCTGTTTCTTTCTGCAGGCACTCAGCGCTATGAGTTTTCCTCTTAGCACAGCTTTCATTGTGTCCCATAAGTTTGGGTATGTTGTACCTTCATTTTCATTAAATTCTAAAAAGTCTTTAATTTCTTTCTTTATTTCTTCCTTGGCCAGGTTATCATTGAGTAGAGCATTGTTCAACTTCCACCTATATGTGGGCGTTCTTCCCTTATTGTTATTGAAGACCAGCTTTAGGCTGTGGTGGTCTGATAGCACGCATGGGATTATTTCTATCTTTCTGTACCTGTTGAGGCCCGTTTTTTGACCAATTATATGGTCAGTTTTGGAGAAAGTACCATGAGGAGCTGAGAAGAATGCATATCCTTTTTCTTTAGGATAGCATGTTCTATAAATATCTGTTAAGTCCACTTGGTTCATGACTTCTCTTAGTTTGTCTACATCTCTGTTTAATTTCTGTTTCCATGATCTGTCCATTGATGAGAGTGGGGTGTTGAAATCTCCTACTATTATTGTGTGAGGTGCAATGTGTGTTTTGAGCTTTAGTAAGGTTTCTTTTACGTATGTAGGTGCCCTTGTTTGTTTGTTTGTTTTTTCTTTTCTTTTTTTTTGGAGCTGGGGACCGAACCCAGGGCCTTGCGCTTGCTGGGCAAGCGCTCTACCACTGAGCTAAATCCCCAACCCCGTAGGTGCCCTTGTATTTGGGGCATAGATATTTAGGATTGAGAGTTCATCTTGGTGGATTTTTCCTTTGATGAATATGAAGTGTCCTTCCTTATCTTTTTGATGACTTTTAGTTGAAAATTGATTTTTTTTGATATTAGAATGGCTACTCCAGCTTGCTTCTTCTGACCATTTCCTTGGAAAGTTGTTTTCCAGCCTTTCACTCTGAGGTAGTGTCTGTCTTTGTCTCTGAGGTGTGTTTCCTGTAGGCAGCAGAATGCAGGGTCCTTGTTGCGTATCCTGTTTGTTAATCTATATCTTTTTATTGGGGAGTTGAGGCCATTGATGTTGAGAGATATTAAGGAATAGTGATTATTGCTTTCTGTTATATTCATATTTGGATATGAGGTTATGTTTGTGTGCTTTTCTTCTCTTTGTTTTGTTGCCAAGACGATTAGTTTCTTGCTTCTTCTAGGGTATAGCTTGCCTCTTTATGTTGGGCTTTACCATTTATTATCCTTTGTAGTGCTGGATTTGTAGAAAGATATTGTGTAAATTTCGTTATGTCTTGGAATATCTTGGTTTCTCCATCTATGTTAATTGAGAGTTTTGCAGGATACAGTAACCTGGGCTGGCATTTGTGTTCTCTTAGGGTCTGTATGACATCTGTCCAGGATCTTCTGGCTTTCATAGTTTCTGGCGAAAAGTCTGGTGTGATTCTGATAGGTCTGCCTTTATATGTTACTTGACCTTTTCCCCTTACTGCTTTTAATATTCTTTCTTTGTTTTGTGCATTTGGTGTTTTGACTATTATGTGACGGGAGGAGTTTCTTTTCTGGTCAAATCTATTTGGAGTTCTGTAGGCTTCTTGCATGCTTATGGGTATCTCTTTAGGTTAGGAAGTTTTCTTCTATGATTTTGTTGAAGATATTTACTGGTCCTTTGAGCTGGGAGTCTTCACTCTCTTCTATACCTATTATCCTTAGGTTTGATCTTCTCATTGAGTCCTGGATTTCCTGTATGTTTTGGACCAGTAGCTTTTTCCGCTTTACATTATCTTTGACAGTTGAGTCAATGATTTCTATGGAATCTTCTGCTCCTGAGATTCTCTCTTCCATCTCTTGTATTCTGTTGGTGAAGCTCGTATCTACAGCTCCTTGTCTCTTCTTTTGGTTTTCTATATCCAGGGTTGTTTCCATGTGTTCTTTCTTGATTGCTTCTGTTTCCATTTTTAATTCCTTCAACTGTTTGATTGTGTTTTCCTGGAATTCTTTCAGGGATTTTTGCGATTCCTCTCTGTAGGCTTCTACTTGTTTATTAATGTTTTCCTGTGTTTCTCTAAGGGAGTTCTTCACGTCTTTCTTGAAATCCTCCAGCATCATGATCAAATATGATTTTGAAACTAGATCTTGCTTTTCTGGTGTGTTTGGATATTCCATGTTTGTTTTGGTGGGAGAATTGGGCTCCGATGATGCCATGTAGTCTTGGTTTCTGTTGCTTGGGTTCCTGTGCTTGCCTCTCGCCATCAGATTATCTCTAGTGTTACTTTGTTCTGCTATTTCTGACAGTAGCTAGACTGTCCTATAAGCCTGTGTGTCAGGAGTGCTGTAGACCTGTTTTCCTGTTTTTTTTCAGCCAGTTATGGGAACAGAGTGTTCTGCTTTCGGGAGTGTAGTTTTTCCTATCTACAGGTCTTCAGCTGTTCCTGTGGGCCTGTGTCTTGAGTTTACCAGGCAGGTCACTTGGAGCAGGAAGGTTTGTCTTTCCTGTGGTCCCGAGGTTCAAGTTTGCTCGTGGGGTGTTGCTTATGAGCTCTCCGTGGGGGCAGCAACCAGGAAGATCTTCGCCGCCCTTTCCGGGAGCTTCCGTGCACCAGGGTTCCAGATGGCGTTTGGTGTTTTCCTCTGGAATCAGTAATGTGGGCAGAGTGTAGTCTCTTCTGGTTTCCCAGGCGTGTCTGCCTCTCTGAAGGTTTAGCTCTCCCTCCCACGGGATTTGGGTGCAGAGAACTGTTTATCTGGTCGGTCCCTTCAGGTTCTGGCGGTGTCTCAGACGCAGCGGACTTGCTGCTGCTGTGCCCTTATCCAAGGGAACCCAGAGGCCGTATACAGTTTCCTCTTGGGCCCAGGGATGTGGGCAGGGGTGGGCAGTGTTGGTAGTCTCTTCCGCTCTCCAGTCTCAGGAGTCCCTCCTCTCCAGGCGGTGAGGTCTCTCTCCCACGGGGTTTGGGAGCAGGGAGCTGCTGTGGATAGGGATCCGAGGGTCATCAGATGTGATTTTAAATCCAAATCTTGCTTTTCCAGTGTGTTTGGATAACCAGTATTTGCTTTGCTGGAAGAACTGGGCTCTGATGATGCCAAGTAGTCTTGTTTTCTGTTGCTTAGGTTCCTGCGCTTGCCTCTCACCATCAGGTTGTGGTGTTAGCTTGTCTTGCTGTCTCTGATAGTGGCTTTGACTCTCCTGTAAGCCTGTGTCAGCACTCCTGTAGACCTGTTTTCTTTCAGCCAGATCTGGGAACAGAGAACTTCTGGGTTTGTGTGACCTGAAGCCTCCATGTGGGTTGCTTTGAGCAGAAGAGTTGGTCTTACCTCTGCTCTCAGGCATGTAGGCCCTCCTCAAGTTAGAATATTTTATGTTTTCATTTATGTGCAGGAGTATTTTGCCTCCAAATGTGTCTGAGCACCACCTCCCTGGTCCCTGCTGTGGAAGTCAGAAGAGGGAGTCAGATTTTCAGTAACTGGAATTACAGTTTATTCTGAGCCTCTCATTGTACACCTGGAATTAAAACAATAACATGTTCACATACCATTACTGGGTTTTAAAACAAATCAAATGTCTCACTACAACTGCCTATAATTCCACTTCCAGAGCATCTAATGCTGTCTCTGACCTTCAACGGTCATAAATCATATTACATAGAAAGATTTGTATCAGTATTTTAAGTGACTTGTAGTGCCCGGGTGTGCACTGTATAGGTGCTTATCTTAGGGTTTTACCGCTGTGAACAGACTGGTGTCTCCTGCTGCAACTAGTCTTCACCAATGGCTGTTCACAGGCTCTCTTCATCATGCCAAGCCTCAACTCCTTTGCATGACCCCTTCAGTCCTGGGCCATCAACTGCAACTGGGGCTGCACTTTTTTCACCAGTGGCCTTCCATGGCCTCTCACAGTGCCAAGCCTCAGCTATTCTTCATGCCTAGATGCCTTCATGCCTTCTAAACCAGTACCGTCTGGGTGACTCTTATACAGTACCAAGTGCAGTTGCAGCACGAGGTACAACCTTGGCTATCTCTGGAACACAGCACTGTGCTCTCAGAAAACGCTTCCCAGATTTCACCTCAAGGATGCTGGTCTCTTCTTAATCATTGATAATTTCTTAGCTCCAGCTAAGCAGCATGAATTGTCCCTGTAGTCCCTTCTATTTTTCATTCTAAAGCCAGAGCCACATGACTGAAGCTGCTGTGTTCTATTGCTTGCTGGGGCTGGAACATGGCTCCCCCTTATTCTATTAGGAGCTTTGTTTTCTGACTCCCTCGCTGCCTAACCTTGGCATTCCTGGAGCTTGCTCTGTATATTGACCTTGAACTCTTTCCTGTAACGCTGGGATTAAAGTCATGTACCGCCATGCCTGGATTTAGGCTTTTCTTCACCTAGAACCTGCTTTGTCCCAGGCTGGCCTTCCACTCAGAGATCTGTTTGACCTTGTCTTCTGGGATTAAAGGCTTGTACCACCATGCTGGGAGTTAAATTTAGCTAGGTGGGTTCTTGCCGCCAAATTCCTTAGTCCATTATCTCCTAGAACATAGGATTCAGCTCTATTTCACTTCCTCGTGCTGGTTAATACCTGAACCATGTATTTTATATTTTTTCTTTCTAACTTGCTACGCTTGTTTAAAACACTCTTCATGAGACTTAACCAGACAACAAAATCTTCTGGGCTTTTTTTTTGAGACTTCCTTTGCCAGTGCAATTAATAGAAGTCTCTTTACCTTAGACACAGGTAGACTCTTCAGACAAGGGCAAAAAGCAGCCACATTCTTTACCAAAACACCACAAAAAACAGTCTCCAGGCCACATTCTGAAATTCTTCTCCACTGAACCCTCCTGTGCTAGGTATGCACTCTCAGGAGCAAAGTCTTCCATATTGATGGAAGGAATGGAATAGTTCATTAAGCCCCGTTTAAAGCATTTTACCACTTTCCAAAATCAAATTCCCGAAATCCACATTCTTCCAAATGAAAAAGCATGGTCAGGCTATCACAGTAATACCCCAGTCCCTGGTACCAACTTCTGTCTTAGTGTTTTACTGCTGTGAACAGACACCATGACCAGCAAGTCAAGTCTTATAAAGGACAACATTTGGGTTGGGGATTTAGCTCAGTGGTAGAGCTCTTGCTTAGCAAGCGCAAGGTCCTGGGTTTGGTCCTGAGCTTTGAGGCAGGGGAAAAAAAGACAAAATAACAAAAGGACAACATTTTATTGGGTGCTGGCTTACAAGTTCAGTCCATTATCATCAAGGCACGAGCATGGCAGCATAGTGCAGGAGACACTGAGAGTTCTACATCTTCATCTGAAGGCTGCTAGTAGAAGCTTCCAGGCAGCTAGGGTGAGGGTCCATGCCCACAGTGACATACCTACTCCAAGAAGGCCATGCCTCCAAATAGTGACGCTCCCTGGGTTAAGCATATTCATATCATGACAGTGCCCTTAGAGGGTAGACGTGTAAGATGTCCTAGAGCTGAACTTAGAGCAGTTGTGGGCCACCTGACCTGGGTCCTGAGACCCAAATGCAGGTCCTCTGCAGGAGTAGCTATCATTCTGGACTCCAGAAATAGCTCCCCAGCCTGAACACTGTGGGTTTTGGAGGGTTCATTGTCTTATCCACTCCTCTTGAACCAGTTTTTCTTTTTTGCTCAGTGTGCTGAGATCAGAGAGAGGATGGCTTTCTTTTCCAATGCACAGCTCTTACTGTCTGTGACCCCTTGTTTTGTTCTTTCTGTTTGTGGTGGGTCCCTGTCAACCTGATCTGTGCCATACTTTGTGTCTGCTTCAGAAGGTGGTTTGTTCTTCTCTTTCCACGCATTTAAAGTACTAGACTAGGTCGTCTGACACATTTCTGACCTTTTTCTTATCTTTTCAAAGTAATAATTTATAGCTGTAAACATTTTCTTGGGCCTGATTTTTAATTTTTTTTTTTAATTTCTCATTGCAAGTTTACGTCTAGCCATGCCACGGAGGACCTAATGCAGCAGCAGGATCTGAAGGCCTGCTATTTGATTGAGGAGAACTTCAACACGAACTATAAGATGCTGAACACTCTGGGCAAAGGGAACTTCTCAGTGGTGAAACGAGCCTTCCATGTCCCCACATGCACCACTGTGGCTGTAAAAATTCTGCAAAACAACAAGTATACCTCAGTCACCTCCAGGGAAGCCAGGATTATGAAATCCCTTAGCCATCCTAACATCATCAAGCTGTATCATGTGGTCGAGACAAGAGAGACCACCTACCTGGTGATGGAGTATGCCTCAGAGGGAGAGCTGCAAGACCGCGTCATCCAAGCGGGGTCTTTAGAGGATAGCGAGGCTCGAAAGATATTTGTCCAGATAGTACATGCTGTGCAGTACTGCCACGACCATCACATTGCCCATAGAGACATAAAGGCCAGCAACATTTTGATCAACCGCAAGGGGAACATCAAGCTGAGTGATTTTGGCCTGGCTGCTAAAGTGGTTCCTGGGCAGAAGCTGGCCGGTTTCTGTGGCACACTGCCCTACTGTGCCCCAGAACTCTTGCAAGCAGAGAAATATGAGGGTCTCCCCGTGGATATCTGGAGTTTAGGGGTCCTCCTCTTCTTCATGGTGTCAGGGAGCCTGCCTTTCCGAGGCAATTCTTTTGTGGAGATAAAGTGGCAGATCATCTCTGCAAACTTCAGCGTTCCTCCTCACGTTTCCATTGATATTTTCAACGTCATCGTTGAAATGTTGATGATCAATCCCAGCAGGAGGCCCACTATCCACCAAATCAAGACGCGTCCCATGATCAGGGACAGTGAGGCATGTTTACCACCTAATTCCACACAGGTTTTCCCAGACACTCGGAGCCCTAGCACTGTCAGGAGCATGAGAGCTGTCACAGATAAGCCTGACAGGAATATATCCTCCTGCAGTCTCCAGGAGGAGTTTAAGAGTATATCCCTCACAGACTCCTCCTCTGGGGATACCTTGGAGAAAGAGACTGTAAAGGAATACACCGTAAAATAAACATTTAAGAAACACCCTGCATAAGGGACGCTGTCTGTAGCAGTGTGTGTGTGTGTGTGTGTGTGTGTGTGTGTGTGTGTGTGTGTGTGTGTGTGTGTGTGTATGAACCTGATAAGGATACACCCTAACAAAGCAATGTATATGCCCCAAATATGATTGGCTAAAAGTAGCTTAAAAAGCTGGTCTGGCCACTGCAAGGGAATCACTTTTGGAGTCCACCAGAGATAATGTCGCTGAGACAAGACTCATTCCTGGAGTCACTGAGATCTGAGCCCACCTGCCCAGATGCCCGTTGCCGATTGAGACAAGCCCACACAGCAAGCCGAGCTTCAGCAAGCAGAAGGACACGTCTAGAACCTTATTTGACACACTGATATTGGACATGACTAAGGGCCAGACCAGAGGTTAGTGGGGCATGAGTGTTGCGTGAATGCGATCCTATGTCGCCATCTACTTGGTAAATAAAGAACTATATCCTCTAATCTTACCTCCGAGTCTGAGGCTTCCTTCTAGTCTCTCACACCCCTGCAGAGACCCACATGGAGGAAAAGAACCTCACCCGGGAAGAGGCGATCCATCCAGAAGTCTCAGTCATTCAGGAAGAGCCCATTACTGATGGCCAGCCTGAGGACGCAGGATGAGCTTCCTCTC
Source organism: Rattus rattus (assembly GCF_011064425.1). Taxonomy (NCBI): domain Eukaryota; kingdom Metazoa; phylum Chordata; class Mammalia; order Rodentia; family Muridae; genus Rattus; species Rattus rattus. The sequence goes on from NC_046155.1 coordinate 180,198,451, forward strand.
ATGCCTGGCGACACCATCAGAAGGACTTGAGGAAAACAATCACGAACTGTCTCTGAAACCTGTGCTGCTGTACACCCCCATTGAAGAGAAGGGGTTTTGTTTTTTATTTTTAATCTTTTATCATTTTTATGTGTATAGATGTTTTATCCCACCTGCTAGTCAGGCAACTCCTAAGGCTGAGTAGCTCTGGCCCTAACTGCTCCAACTTTTTGGGAGTCTGTAATTTTCTTGCAAAGTGAGAAGTCATGACCGGAGGGAGGGACACTATAGTCTTTGGATTCTTTAATGAAAACATAGATCAGACTTCCCTCCTTCCCTCCTGTCCCCCAGAAATGTACCAGTTAGGTCTGGGGACAGCAAGTCAGTACCAGCCACCTACCCTGAGCATAGTTTGGCACCCTCATGCTGGGTTTCTCAACAGCAGGGAGCTGGTATAACATGTTTCAGGCAGCGTTGCCTGCCTTGAAGGACTGAAAGTCACAGAGATGAGGTGGTAACCACAGTCTATAGACCAGGGCTATCGGGGAAGGCATTCAGGGTACCCAAGGTCAAGCAGAGAGCATGGAAGTCAGATTCAGAGTCCAGTAGTTGTTCACCTCAGCTAGGTCCTTCACGTTCAGATCCTTTGGAAACATCCCCCCAAAACAAAACATAACAAGCACAAACAACAAAAAGGTGCATGAATTGACACCGCAGCTGGGGTGCTTTTTTCCCTCCCCTCACCCTTCCACCATTCCTCCCCATAGCCATTGGCTTAGCTCTGCCCCAGTGATGCACATGCCCCTAACGCAAGCTAAGAATACAGCTGAATGTTCTTCAAGAGATCTTGACTCTCACACATACACACACCAAGAGGCACAGAGCAAGGCTCTTTAGACAATCGGGTTAGGCTAAGCCTGCAGTGACACTGGTCTATCCTCCCTCCTTTTGGACTTTGGACTTTTGGGAACTGGCCTTCCACCTACCCAAAGAGCAATGAAGTTAGAGCTCTCGGTTCTTGTCTGGACAGGAGTCTCACCTGCATCGTGAGACTCACCAGGCACTGCAGCAGCTAAATCTTAGGGAGCTCAGGCCTAGGGCACAGCAACTGCTGCTCAATGGCCTGGGAGTCCAGACAGGGGCCTGCCAGCACCATTCACAGGTCAGGCTGCTGCTCACCCAGCTCCTCCTTCAGTTGCTGCATCATTGAGTCACCACTTGCACTTAGGAGAGGCAGGAAGCCTGGAGACAGCAACCAGAGGGCAGCTATGGGGTCAGGGCTTGCCCCAAGCCCTAGGAGGCACCTGTAAGCACACACACAAGGCAGCCCAGCTTACTTCCCTCCAGGCCTGGAACTCAACCACAAAAGCATCTACTTAACCAGCAGGGGCCAGGACCTAGCCTTGGCCTTAGAGAGGAAGTTCAGGCCAGCATCCTCTGAGGTTTGGGTGAAAAAGGTGACCAATAGGCAGGGAGGCTTGGCTCAGCAGGACATCCCAGTCTTGGAAGAAGTCCTTGCCTGTGTAGAGCATGTGGTTCCCTTGTACTCTGATTAACAGAAGCCTTGTCTGGAAGAGCACAGCAGCTCCCCCAGGAGAGAATAGGCAGATGGAACAAATAAATGAAGAGGACACGCCGGGGAAGAGAAAGGCTAAGAATCACAACGATCTCAGGAATAAGACCCATCTTGAATAAAAACACATCTTGACTCCCTGAGACCTGTGTATAGCAACCTTATCCTGTATCCTGTGTCAGGAACCTCAGAAACTACTTTATAATCTCAAACAGATAAAGAAAAACTCCCAGAACCCTAGAGCTCTTGGGGGAGGATAAGGAGTGTAAGACGTGGATTGCTTTGTTCCATTTTTAGTAGGAGGTGAGCTAGAGTCTGTCGGAGCTACAGTCAAGCAGGCTAGGGGCTAGGCCCTCTTTGTTTCAGAAAGTTACAAGTGGTAGGCCTAGTCACTTAGTTGGGTTAGATAGGGAAGCCAGAAATCTGAAAGGGCCACTCTCAAGCCCCGCCCCCTTTTAATGGCTAATTGTTCTAGGCTAATGAGATAAGGGACCTAAGAGATGCGAGCCCTATAGGCCTATAGGAGGAGAGAACTGGAACGTGTCTCTGTAGGTTTTTGTTTTTTTAAAAACAAACAAACAAACAAACAAAAAACCACTGTCATGTGCCAAATCAGCACTTGGCCATTCATCCCTTTTCTCTATGTCAGAGTTCCCCTTCTACAGAATTGTATATTTAAAATTATTTGGCTGTCTCTAGTCTCTTGAATTTGTTTTCTTATTACCAAAAGTAGTTGAAGGACCTTCAACAGACATAGTGAGTTCAAAGTCAGGTGGGCTATATGAGACCCTGTCTCAAGACAAAACCCAAATTAGAAAAAAAAATGGGCAGAGGTGGAGAGATAGCCCAGTCAGTGACAGTTTGCCTTGCCGAGTTTGACCCCTAGAACACACATTGAAAATGCTAGGTGTGGCTAGGCAGTGTGGCGCTTTCCTTTAATCCTAGAATTCAGGAGGCAGAAGCAGGTGGATTTCTGTGACTTCCAGACCAGTTATGGTTCACAAAGCCAGTTCTGGGACATCCAGGGCTATACAGGGAAACATCATCTTAGCCAGGCGGCAGCGAAGTCTTTAATTCCATTACTCAGGATGAGGAGGCAGGTTTGAGGCCATTCTGGTCTACAGAGTGAGGTCCAGGACAGCTAGGGCTACCCAGAGAGAAACCATGTCTCAAAAGAAGAAAGAAAGAAAAACAAAGAAAGAAAGTAAAGTTTTAAAAGGTGGACCTGCATAAATAACTATATATATTGTCCTCTGGGATCCACTCCCTAAAATCTCACAACACACCCAGTCATACAGGAATAGACACATACATTAACATCTAGAGAAAGAAAACCAGGAAAAAGAAAGTTTCTTTTTTTTATTTTATTTTTTTCCTGTTATCCCCTTTCGCAGTTTTCCCTCCAGAAACCTGCTATTCCATCCCCTCTCCCTGCTTTTAAGAGGGCGCTCCCTCACCCCCCCCCACCTACTCCCTCCCACCTCTCCACCCCTACACTGGGGCATGGGGCCTTGACAGGACCAAGGGTTCTAAAACAAAAGCAAGCATAGAGAGTCTTGTTTGCATCTCTTTAAAAAAGTTATTTCATGTACGTGAGTACTCTCTGGTTCTCTTCAGACACAGAGGACATTGGATCTGATTACAGACGGTTGTGAGCCACCATGTGGCTCCTGGGAATTGAACTCAGGACCTCTGGAAGAACAGCCAGTGGTCTTAACCGCTGAGCCATCTTCCCAGCCTCTTTAAGGCTCTTTTAACATCTTATTTATTTATTAATTTTATGTGTACAGATGTTTGCCTGTATCCATGTTTCTGCACTACATTTGTGCAATGTACAGTGGAGACCAGAAGGGGGCCTTAGCTTCCCCAGGGACTGGAAATACAGACAGTTGTGAGCTGCTGTGTGGACTTGAACCCTAGTCCTCTGGAAGAGCAGCCAGCTGCTCTTAACGGCTCCCATGTCTCTCCAGCCACCTCTTTATATCTCTTGAATAATGTAACAAAAGGATAAATCTTAGTAATGCTGCTTGAAATTGCAGTAGTTAGGAAGCTGAGGCAGGAGCATCAGTTTCACCATGAGATCATGTCGCCAGCCTCAGTTACATATTAAGTTCCAGGACAGCCTAAGCTACATTAGCCTCTCCTCAAAATAAACTCCTCACAATCCTATTTTTTTTTTTTTTTTTTTAGTCAGGGTTTCTCTGTGTAGGCTGGCTATCCTGGAACTCACTCTGTAGATCAGGCTGGTTTCAAACGCAAGAGATCCTGACTATGCCACCGGAGTACAGGTATTAAAGGCATGCACCACTACCACCCTGTGGCTGAAAGCAGCATTTTTAACATTTATTTTTGGAGCTGCAGAGATGACTCAGCCTTTAAGTGAACTGGGAGTTCTTCAGGTTTTGTTCCCAGCTCCCAAGGGTGGCTGTAACTGCAGTTCCAGGGGATTCCATGAACTTTTCTGACCTCCACCATCACACAGATGAATGCAGGTGACCAATCATCATTCATATACAATAAATAAAAAATTTGAAATTAAATTAAATTTGTTCTTTTATCTTAAAGATATAAACTTATGTTTATGTGCATTATCCTCTCTCTCTCTCTCTCTCTCTCTCTCTCTCTCTCTCTCTCTCTCTCTCTCTCTCTCTCTCTCTCGTGTGTGTGTGTGTGTGTATGTTTACCACACGTGCCTGGTGTCTAAGGAGGACAGAAAAGAGGTCTGATCCCCTGGAACTGGAGCTGCAGATAGGATGCTGATAATTGAACTTGGGTCCTCTAGAAGATCAGCCAATAATCTTAACTGATAAGCTAGCTCTCCAGGCCTTTTAAGGAAGTTAAAAAAATTCCACAATGGCTTTCACACAAGCCCAAGATCTGCTGGCTTTCAATGGGCAGCATCAAACATAAAGGCTCAAAGGACAATAGTAGAGAATTGACAAAATGTAAAATTTGTTTTCTGGTTAGTCTTTGTCAACCTAATATCAACTAGAGTCCCGTGAGAAGAGGAAACCTCAAATGAGGAATTGTCTTCATCGGTGTGGCCTATGGGAAAGTCTCTGAAGCAATTGCTTGATTGATGTGGGAGGGTACGACCCACTGTGCCTGGAGCCACTTCTAGGTGGGTGGTCTTGGGTTCTGTAAGAAAGCAGGCTGAGTAAGCCAAAGAAAGCAACCAGTAAGAGGCATTCCTCCATGACCACTGCCTCCAGGTTCCCTGAGTTCCTGTCTTAGCTTCTCGATTAGTCTGTGTTCTATTACTATGAACAGACACCATGACCATGGCAACTCATGTAAAGGAAACACTGAATTGGAGCTGGCTTACAGTTCAGAAATTCAGTCAGGAGCAGGAGCATGGACATACAGAGTAGCAGAGAGATCTACGACAAGATCCTCAGTTAGCAAGAAGACATAAAGGACTTGGCCTGAGCATCTGAAATCTCCAAGCTAACCTGCAGTAACACAATTAAGTAGGCCACACCCTTCCAGGCCACACCTTCTAATAGTGTCACTCCTTGTTCACCAAGCACATGAATCCATGGTGCCATTCCTACTCAAACCAGGAAAGAATCCCTCAGTGACAGGTTGTAGCTGGAAAGTTCAAAATGTAAATACCCTCTTCCCCACTTCTCGTTTCCTGTAGTCAAGGTAGGCCTTGAATTCACTATGTAACAACCTAGTCTTGATTTCCTGACTTTCTTGGCTCCACATCTTCAGTATTTTGGTTACAGGGATTTGCCAACAGCCTAGCTTCTAGGTCTAGATGTGTGTGCATGTGAGGTCATATGAGTGCACATGCTCTACATGCATGTGTGAAGGTCAAAGTTTATCTTCGGGCTTTTTTTCTCACATCCATACTTGTTAAGACAAGTATACTCTCTGAACCTGGAACTCATAGACTGGCTATGGTGCCCAGTGAAATTCAGAGGTCAACCTCTCCCAATTCAGTCAGCTTTTATGTGGGTGAAAGGAATCTAAACTCAGGTCTTCACCCTGTAACAGCAGCCACTTTATCAACTGCCCCCTGATCCTCTTTCCAAGCATTAGAAAGTCTGAGTTTATATCTAAATAACAAAGCATTTTAAAGATGAACTATACAGGTCAAATAATAAAACAGATAACATAATTCAGGAGGTTGAGGCAAGACAATTAAAAAGGCAGTCCATACTGACTAGTGACACACTGTCTCTAGAGTAGTAGGAATACATGCATGCATTACCATCCCCAGCTTTATACAAGATACATGCAAGGGTCTACTTGAAAGATAGCAAGATGGCACTGTGTTAAGATGCTTTCTCCCAATCCTGAGGACATGAGTGCAATCCCCTACACTACTTTGTAGGAGGAGTCCCTTGGCTTGTCTTCTGGCTTCCATGTGTACAGAATGCCATGTGTATGCACACATGCAAATAAATAATATAATGATAAAAGGAAAGGTTATGAAGCTGGGCATGGCAGCACACAGCTGTAATGTCAACACTTCTCCTCCTCTTCCTCTTCCTCCTCTTCCTCTTCCTCCTCTCCTACATTGTAAGATCCTATCTTCCGTGTAGAACTTTCAGGGCACCCTTGGGTGAACATTTCCAATTAAAAGGCAGCCTGGTATGAGACATGTTCTTTTTTGTTTAATTAATCATTTTATTCATTTACATTGCAAATGATATCCCCCTTCCAGGTTACTCCTCCAGAAACTTCCCACCTCACCGTCCCTCTCACCCCTCCCTTTTGACTCTATGAAGGTGCTCCTCCACCCATTTACCCGCTCCTGCCTCACTGCTCTAGCATCGCTCTTTGTTTGGGCATCCACAGGACCAATGGCCTCCCCTCCCATTGATGTCAGATAAGGGGCATCCTCAGCTACATATGTAGCTGGAGTCATGGATCCATCTGTGGTTGGTGGTTTAGTCTATGGGAGCTCTGGGTGGTGGTCCAGTTAGCTGATATTGTTCTTCCTATGGGGTTGTAATCTCCTTCAGCTTCTCTAGTCATTCCCCTAGCTCTTCCATTGGGGGTCCCTGGGTTCAGTCCCATGGCTGGCTGGGAGTTCTGCATCTGCATTGGTCAGGTGCTGGTAGTAACTCTGTTTTTTTTTTTTTTTTTTTTAATGGAAGAGTACAGTCATCACTCCTGGGCAGAGGTGTAAAACGGAAGGAACGTGTGTCTCTGGCTCTGTGGGGTTCTTGTGTCCCCTAGGTCCCCAGGGGTTCCAGTTAGGTCAGGTATTGGGGCAAAGTTTAGGGCCTCATCTGTGATTGTGGAGGTGTCAGAACTCCTGGGGTCAAGCTGTCTCTGGGTGTGGGTTGAGTGGTTGGGGATGCAAAGCACAGGCTTCGCTCCCAGGTCAAGACATGGTCTTAAATTATAGACAAGTGGACTTAGAACCTATTGTGGTGATCCATGGCTGTAATCTCACCACTTGGGAAAGAGTAGGATCATAAATTAAAGGCCAACTTGAATTGTATATAAAGTTCCAGGCCAACCTGACTTATCTTGCTAGATCCTGCCTCAACAAAACAAACAAAACAAAACAAAACACCCAAACACCAAGGGTTAGCTGAATGTGTTTCCACAGGTTTCTAATACCAACACTCAGGAGGCAGAGACAAGAGGATTTTGGTAAGTTTCAAGGCCAACCTAGTTTATGTTTCCAATTCCAGTCCTACAGAGAGAAAGACCCTGTCTCAAATGAAAACAAAACCAAACCAGGGAAGACTTCACACTTCACAGTACTTACATGCTTTCCAATTATGTGCAAGGCCCTGAACGTATGCAAAAATAAATAGGTAAACAAATAAAAGTAAAAATTTAAAATAGGGACAGTTCAATATACTATGGTGCACCCCACATTTGGAATAATATGAAAATATGTATCTGTGAAGATGGGTGAAAATTTCTAAGCTAGACTTGGTGGCATATGCCTATAACACCAACCTTTGAGGAGCAGAGGCAGGAAGATCAGAAGCTGCAAGATATTTGATCACACTGTGAGATCTTATACTGGAAAAATCTATCTCTGGTTGTGGAGTGGCTCAGCTGTAGCACACACCTTTAATCCAATTGTGTTGCAGGATATTTAATCACACAGTGAGACTGTGTACTGGACAAACCTGTTTCTAGTTGTGTCTCAGTCCTAGCATACAGCTTTAATCAGACAGTTTGCTGTTTCTTGGAAACGATATTGAATAAAGTCAACTATAGTTCAAGAGGTGGAGAAAGCCACCAGTTGACAGGAAGTGAACCTAGGGAAAAACCATAGAGAATGAGAGGAATGTCAGGAGATAGAGAGTCATACAGGAAGTAGAAAGGAGATTCAGTTGGAAGGGTTTTTCAGTTGTGTGGAGAAGGAGAACTGGTTTTTTCCCTTCTGGGACCTATGTTGAGGAAGGAGGTCAGCTGTGTGCTTTCTCTGCCTAACTGAGCTAGGAGGCTTTCACCACAGCATGTAGGCCTTCAGTCTTCATTTGGTAAAATTGAATATTTAGGATTTTGTTCTAAAACGTTAATGAGGCCTGGCAGGAAACTTGTTTTTAAAACAACAGTTAAATACTGAATTTGTGGCCAACATGTGGTACAAGAGAAATTGTTTCTAAATTAAGTCAATATTATTGGTATTCTAAGTTCCACCCCACAGCTACCTGGGAACAGCCAGGTATGCTCCACCCCACAGTTGCCTGGCAACAGCCAGCTGTGCCTGACACTATGTAAGGGGCTGCTTGCCTCCTCCTCATTCTCTCTTTCTTTTTGTTCTTTGCTTCTCTGCTCTCTTTCCCTCTGTCCCTGTCCCTTCTCTCCCCACCCCCACCCTTTCCTCCACATGCTCATGGCCAGCCTTTTCTCTCCTCTCCTCTCCTCTTCTCTCATTAAACATCTCCACGTGGAACCATGTTGGCTTGGTATGTTCTGTCTGGGCGCAGGCCAAGATTCTAAATCCTAACAAATATAACCTAAGGTTATTTCAGAGCCATACCTGGGAAACCTCAATCAAAAATTTTTCTGTCCCAGAGTGGCAAGGAGCCAGTCTATAGGGCACTTCCTTAATTGCTAATTGGTGTAGGGTGGCCTTACCTCATTCCTGTGGGTAATGTGATTCATGGGCAGGTGATTCCTTTATATAAGGAAGGTAGAATGGCAGAGGTAGCAAGCTAGACAGCAACAATTCATCTGTGGTCTCTGCTTCAGGTCCTGCCTCCAGGTTTGTGTTATGGCTTTGTTTTTTACAGGTGGTAAAATGTAGGAGGAAAGAAACTCTTTCCTCCCAAGTTAGTTTTGCCCATGATGTTTGTCATAGTAACAGAAACCTAAATGAGGAAAGACCTAAATGATACTAGATCACTCACCTGCCTCAGCCCCTTGAGTGACCCCTGGCTCCCTTGGCAATCACAATAAAGACCTGTGGTTCTAGAAGGTCTAATTCTTCACAGTGGTACTAACTGCCCTAGACAGATTTTGCTGCCAGGGTTTTTTTTTTTTTTTTTTTTTTATTATTAACTTGAGTATTTCTTATATACATTTGAGTGTTATTCCTTTCCCAGTTTCGGCAAACATCCCCCCCCCCCTCCCCTTCTTTATGGGTGTTCCCCTCCCCATCCTCCCCCCATTGCCGCCCTCCCCCCAACAATCTAGTTCACTGGGGGTTCAGTCTTAGCAGGACCAAGGGCTTCCCTTTCCACTGGTGCTCTTACTAGGATATTCATTGCTACCTATGAGGTCAGAGTCCAGGGTCAGTTCATGTATAGTCTTTAGGTAGTGGCTTAGTCCCTGGAAGCTCTGGTTGCTTGGCATTGTTGTTCATAAGGGGTCTCGAGCCCCTTCAAGCTCTTCCAGTTCTTTCTCTGATTCCTTCAACGGGGTCCCGTTCTCAGTTCAGTGGTTTGCTGCTGGCATTAGCGCCTCTGTATTTGCTGTATTCTGGCTGTGTCTCTCAGGAGGCGATCTACATCCGGCTCCTGTCGGTCTGCACTTCTTTGCTTCATCCATCTTGTCTAATTGGGTGGCTGTATATGTATGGGCCACATGAGGGGCAGGCTCTGAATGGGTGTTCCTTCAGTCTCTGTTTTAATCTTTGCCTCTCTCTTCGCTGCCAGGGCTTTTTAAGATTAACCCTTTCTGGTCTTTCTCATAGTTGGCAAGGTTTTGCTGGGAGTCCAGCCTGCCCTGAGATAAAAGCAGCCTTGTTACCAGACTAGAATGGCTCAACAGATCCATCCATTCTGGAATGGTGTCACCCTGACAGATTACCCTGACAGATAAGAAGAATCAAAGCAGTGACATGAGTCAGAGCTCATCCTCTAGAGCTGCCTTAGAGCTGGGGATGGGCTGCTGATCTTATTGTTTGGTCATCAGGTTCTCAGATGGCTGGGCCTAACAGGTGTTAGAAACATTAGAAGGTAGAGAGTGGCTGGAGGAACTGGAGGAGCAGACAGGACAACAATGAGAGTCCTAAAAGTGTGAGACGGCATTGATGCTGATGGCAATGGCTGGTAATTCTGAGGCAACACCATGAGAATCATAAGGGCTTGGATGAGGGAATCACCAACTGTATCAGGATTGAAAATTCAGAGGGACTGAAGACACAAAATAGATTTTAAGTCATAAAAAGGGCTAGGGGAACTAAAGTTGTCCAAACTTTTCCAGAGAAGCCATATAGGCATTTCCTGAGCGAGAAAGTGTAGTATAATCTTCATTTACATTGTCAACTGTTTTGGTTGTGGTTTGGTTTGAGAGTTTTTGGTCTACTTTTCCAAAATGTTGCCTGGGAATAGCAGGTTTCACTGAAGATACGATGTGTGCCTCTCCCTCGGGGGTGAGAATTATGGGATGATCATTGATCAACCTCTTTTTCTCTGTCATTTTGAACATATCAACATGCTGCTTTCTGGACTCCAACTTTTTGTGTGGTAAGAAACTGAATGAACAATTTTGGGTGAAGATTTGACTAAGTGTCCTCCTCTTGGCCCCATAGATAGTAATCGTTTACCCTGGAGTGTCCTGGGAAACAGAGCATTGTGTCACAGCATCCTAGTGTCAGTAAGGAGCTACCATTTTATTCTTTTTACTCCAAACCTAAAATAGGGAACTTATTTTCTTGAGTATGAATGAGGCAGATTCTATGAACCAGCACTTATTAAACAATGTTTATGTCCAAGTAAAAAGTGAACCATGATGTTCACTTTTATACAAATGCTAACATGTGCCAATTGCTTATTTTTTTGTCAACTTGACACAGCTAGGAAAATCTGGGGAAGAAGAGGGAACTTAATAGGTAAGTCTATGGGGGAGCATCATGTCTGATTTATGTCCCTGGGTACAAGGTCATGGCTCTATATATGTATATATGTGCAGGCTCAGTCATGGAGAGTAAGCCCATAAGAAGCTGTACTCCATGGTATCTACCTCAGTTCTTGCCTCACGTCCTGTCTTGAGTTCCTGCCCTGACTTCCAATCAGGCTGTGACTGGGAAGTAAAAGCCAAATAAACCCTTTCTTCCCCAAGTTGCATTTGTTTGTGGTATTTGGAGTCCCAGCAGGAGAAAGCCATTAATACAGTGTGCAGAGCCAGTGAAGGATAGCAGTGTACAGCCTGATGTAATTCAAAGGACTCCACCTAGTATTGCTAAAGTGGAAAGTGTCTTTATTGGGGTTTGGATAGCAACTAAGAAAGGATCACGTGCTTGAACATTGGTCCCTAGCGTGTGGCCCTGTTTGGAAAAGTTGTAGAGAATCTGGCAAATGTAGCCTTGGCAGGTCTCCACTGCCCCACTGACCAGCCTTTCCTGTCTTGAGGGCAGAATGTGAAGGAATCAGTGGGTTGTGCCCTGCCATCATCGCTCCATTTCAGCTCTGACCTCAAAGAGCACCATTGTGAGGTCATTGCCCACTTACAGCTCTGGCCGAGGCTACCTCTGTCCTCACAGTGAGTGCAGGTGCTGTTGGTTGGTTGGAGAGCATTTGGGTTTCTAGGCTGGTGAGCCACTGCGCTTGGATCTTTGTGAGTTGTTGAATCTGAACACAGTGAGTTTTCTTCTACTTTCCTATGTTTCAGTTTAGAGGTTTCTGTTTTCTGCTTTTAAACTAACTCTTCTAGTTCTTCGTTGAAATATGATTGGGAAATTTTTTATTGTCTTTGTTAATTAGTTTTTTGACTGTGCTTTAAAAATGTCCTATTTTACATGTCTCTATTCCTTTAACTATTTTGGAACATTAGTTTACACAACATGCTCATTCTCACAATGATATTTCCATACACGTATATGAAGAACTTTGATCACTTTCCCTCCCTGATCACACCTTCTATTGCCTGCCCCTTCCAAGTCCCCCAGTGTTTCCTTTTTTGTTCATACCCTTACTTTCCAAGTACAGGCCTAGGTATATGAAGTCCTCCTATTCACAGGACTGACTGGCAATATTGGATGGTCTCTTAAGGAAGGGCAACAATGTGTCTCTGTGCTTTGGCAGAAAACTTCCTTCTAGCTGGTTGGTTATCTTAGGATCTTCCTGGCAGTTCATGTTGGAGTCACCACACATTAAGCCCAAGATGCCTGGGACACCTGATAACAAGGAAGAAAAACCTGCTTGGTGTCTTGTTTCAGGACACAGGGCCATGACCTCTTTTGGGGTCCAGTATGAGTACTGAGGCTTCAGGGTCTGCTTCTTTGGTGCAGGCACCTCATGATGTCAATTCTGCAACTATTCTGGGTACTTATCATTCTCCTGTTTATTTACTGTTCCTTCTCTTTCCTCTTTCCTTGATTATACCAGTATTTTGTAACTGGGCAAGACTTAGTAGGAGCTTGCTTGATGTCCAGAAGCTAGATATTACCAATAATATTAAAGTGAAGGCTGTTCATGAGTTCAAGAGAAATGTATGTTACACTCAGTCGAGGTGAAAATGAGAGTAACCTAGAGCCGAGGGCAGAGATGAGTAAATCTGCAGCTGATCCTCCAGTCGTAGTCTAAATTCTGTACAATAAAACCAGGACATTTTTATTACAAAACTGAGGATGGAATAGCATACAGATATTTCCCAGAAAATCGACAATGGGTTCCTTGGGTTTAGGGAAGGTGGTGGCATCCCCCTAGAAATTCTCCATACAGGTTAAGTAAGGATGTTTTTGTAGACAGGTGGGGTCCTCAAGACTGTAAGGTTAGCAGTATGACCTTATGTTTGCCCTTTTATGAAACCATACTGTCATATCTGAAACATGGTGACTCTGTAACCGCAATACTGCTGCCCCTGACCTAATTAGAGACTGGTGATTGAGAGATATAAAAACATTGTGCTTGCTACAAAACATTTATGTTTGAGATTGTATAGTTCCCTTTTTTTCAATTCTCAATCTGTACAATTCTGTATCATAAGAAAATGTTGACACAGGAAAATTGAGAAGCATTTACCCAACCCCTTATAAATTTTGTAACCCAGCTTCCTTGTGTGATTGCAATAAATTACTGGGGTTGAGTTAAATCTGTGTGAGCATTTCTGACTCTTGAGTTCAGAAGCTCTCATGGCTAAAAAGAACAGCCTGTTAGCATGTATATGTATATGTATATGTATATGTATATGTATATGTATGTATATTCTAAATTGTGTGTTTTCTTATTCACCTACCAAGTATCCCTAGTCCTTGACAACCCCCGACTCATGTCAAGGCTGGACCATGGCACGTTCAAAAGTCATGATGCCATGCAAGGGCCAAAGGAATGATCAGATCCCATTCTGTTCATGCTAATCATGGAAGTGGGCAACTGAAACGACTTTAAAGACAGAATAAATGTCTTTTTTTCTCCCTCCCCCCTAAATGTAAGTCTTAAGAGGGCAGATTTGTGCTTCCTTGAAGAACTTTCCTGGCTGGCACATACCATAGTTTGTCCTTCCACCTACTTGGGTCATGGTCATTCCATGAGGTATCTTCTGTCTTAAGGTGGGTGAATGTGGTACAAAAGCTAGTGATTTACCAGGCACAGGAGATGGGGGCAATAATGATTTTGAAGCAAAGGATCAAGCCTGTGCCCTTGAGTTGTGCTGTCCAAAGAACTCAAAGAACATGTGAAGGAACAAAACCTGCCTAGTGCTGGAATAGTCTGTCTAGCACTTCACAGACTCCCTTACAAACTCCTGTCCCATCGGAAAACAGAGGGGAATTGTTAGTGTCTCTGGATCCTGGGCTTTGGGGAGATGTCTCAGGCCTCATGGGGAACATGGGATGGATGGTGTCATCTTCCTCTCAGCCCCACAGGTGTTAGTCTCAAACCCTGGGGTACCATGGCAAACAGTATTTTGTCTTGACTTCCAATGTAGTAAGTAGCTACCATCCTTTAGGACCCATCGATGTTTGTTTACAAAAAATAATAATTGAGAGTATAGAACTGAGTTGCTACAAAGTTATCATAAAGGCTGGGGTCAAAGAAGAACACTGTCCATCTAGTAACCAAGGAATACCAGAGCCCATAACTGAGGGAGGACCAAAGGTCTGGAGCCCATCCATCATTCTTAGGATTCCATGTTAACAAGGAAAGTGTTCTTGTTAAAGTTAGAGTGTCAAAAGTTCCACAGAGTGTCAAGTGTTTGAACATAGTTCCCACCAGGGGGTGCCATTTGGGAGAAATTAAGGATCTTATGCAGTGGGTCTAACAGGAAGAAGTGAGTCACTGGGCAACACTGGGGACAGATATTTGAGTGTAACCAGCTCTCTACTGCCCCACTGACCAAGATCATTCTTCCTGTCCTTTGAGACAGAATGTGAGGAAACCCAGTGGATTATGCCTAGATACCATTGGTCCATTTCCTGCTCTGTCCTCACCAGAAACTATTATTGGGAATGATAGACACTTGCCCACTTAGAGCTCTGACTGAGGCTGCCTCTTGCCATTACAGGATTTAAGCTGTAGGTTGATGGGAAACCAACTGGAATTTGATGCTGCTACGTGATTATACTTGGACTTCGTGAGATTTGGATCCCGAATAGTTTCTCTCTGCTATGACATGGTTTTTTGGTTTTGGTTTGTGTATTTGCTGCCTTGATTTATGCATTTACTTTTCCATGCTCTTTATTATCTCCCGTTTTACTTTTTATTGTTTTAAGTTATATTTGATAAGTTAGAACATTTTATGTTTTCATTTACGTGTAGGTGTATTTTTGCCTTCATGTGTGTCTGAGCACCATCTCCCTGGTCCCTGCTGTGGAGGTCAGAAGAGGGACTCAAATTTTCAGGAACCAGAATTACATTTGGTTGTGAGCCTCTTATCATACACCTGGAATTAAAACAGTAACATGTTCACATACCATAACTGGGTTTTAAAACAAACCAAAAGTCTCACTACAACTACCTGTAGTTCCATTTCCAGAGAATCTGATGCCCTCTCCGACCTTTAAAGATCATAAATAACATTATTTAAAGACTTGTATTAGTATTCTAAGTGACATGTAGCGTCTGTGAGTGTGTTTTATGGGTCTGCTTAGAGGCCAGATGTGTAAGATATCCTAGAGCTGAACTTAGAGCAGTTGTGGGCCACCTGACCTGGGTCCTGAGAACCAAATGCAGGTCCTCTGCAGGAGTAGCTGTCATTCTGGACTCCAGAAATAAATCCCCAGCCTGGACACTGTGGGTTTGGGAGGGCCTGTTCTCTTATCTACTCTTCTTGAGCCTGATTTTCTTAGTGCACTGGCTCACAGTGAATGCTGAGGTCAGGGGGTAGGATGGTTGTCTTTTCCAATGAGCAGCTCTTACTGTCTTTGATCCTTTGTTTTGTTTTTTCAGTTTGCAGTTGATCCCTATTGACCTGATCCTTGTCATAGTTGTATTTACTGCTTTAGAAGGTGATTTGTTCTTCTCTTTCCAAGCATTTAAAGTTCCTGACTAGGTTGTCTGACATATTTCTGACCCCTTTTTTGATAAAAAATAATTTGTAGTTGTAAACGTTACCTTGGGCCTGATTTTAAAACTTTTTAAAAAAAAATTTCTCCTTAGAGCTTGGTTCTAGTCAAGTCATGAGAGCCTGATGATGCAGCAGGATCTGAAGGTCTGCTCCTCGATTGAGGAAAACTTCTCCATTGGGCGAAAGAAATTTTTCAGTGGTGAAACGGACCTTCCATATCACCACATTGACCTCTGTATCTGTAAAAATTCTTCGAAACATCAAGAAGTACGCCTCACTGATCTGCAGGGAAGCCAGGATTATGAAATCCCTTAGCCATTCTAACATTATCAAGCTGTTTCATGTGGTTCAGAGAAGAGAGATCACTTACATGGTGATGGAGTGTGCCCCAGAGGGAGTGCTACTAGATCTCATCATTGAAGGCGGTCTTTAGAGGAGAGCTAGTCTTGGAGAATGTTTGTTCAGATAGTACATGCTGTGCAGTACTGCCACAACAATCACATTGACCATCGAGACATAAAGGACAGCTATTTTGACTGATTACAGGGGCAAACCCAAGATGTCTGATTTTGGCCTTGCTGCTAATGTAATTCCTAGGCAGAAACTGGCAAATTTCTGTGGCACAGTGCCCTACTGTGCCTCAGAACTCTTGTAAGTAGAGGTAGATGAGGGCTACCCAGTGGATATCTGTAGTTTAGTGGTCCTCCTTTTCCTCATGTTGTCTGGGAGCCTGCCTTTCTAAGGCAGGTCTTTTGAGGAGGTGATCATTGCTGCAAACTTCAGCATACCTCCTCATGTTTCCGTTGATATTTTCAATGTCGTCATTGAAATGCTAATGATAAATCCCAGCAAGAGGCTCAACATTCACCAAATCAAGACACACCCCATGATCAGGGACTGTGCGTCATGTTTACCACCTACTTCTACACAGGTTTTCCCAGACAGCCTGAGCCCTAGTGTTGTCAGGAGCATGAGAGTCATTGCATATAAGCCTGACAGGAATATGTCCTCCTGCAGACCCAGAAGGAACTCTGTGGATCCCTGCAAGTGCCTAAGATTGTAACCCTCACAGGCTTCTCCCCTGGGTATACTTTGGAGAAAGACGCCCTCATGGAGGAAAAGAACCTCACCCAGGAAGATGCCATCAAATAGGAAAAGGCTCCTTCAGAATGTCTCCATCATTTAGGAAGAGCTCATTACTGATGTCCATCCTCAGGATGTGGGCTGAACTTGCCCTCATACCTGGCAACACCACCGGATGGGGGTGAGGAAGACAATCATGAACTGTCTCTCAAACATGTGCTGCTGCTGCCACAACAAAAAAGAAGTCATTTCCCATAAGAACCTGGCTCTGAGGAAAGGAGATCTTGGAGTCATCTTCAAGACCAGGTGGGCACAAGTCCTCATTCTTTTTATCCATATTCCCTCTTGTCCTTTGTGACAAATGAAGCAAGTGCCCACTTGTGGCACATTTAGGAACTTGATATGTCACTTCAGAAAGACCAATTCAATAGAAACCCCTGAAAGACCACCTCATGCCTGCTGAGCCAGAATTGGACAGCAGAGATGCTGATTAAAGCAGGGAGAGAGGAGGGTGGGCGTATGTCCAAAGGAAGCAGAGAGTCATTGGCAAACCAGTGAGGTGCTATGGCTCTGCAGGGCCAGCCCTGTATGCCCTCTGTGTATCCAAGTTACTAAGAGCCTCTCTCCTGTTTCTTTCTGCTTTTAACTCTGGAAGAGGACTAACCTCATTTCCATGGCTTGTGAGCCGTGTGTTGGTGGTTGGCTTGGCTGAGAATCAGACAGCCTTTCAGGGGATCCAGCTGTCCAGGAGTCAGTGCGTTCATAGGCCCCTCTGCTCCTGGGGACAGAAAGAGATGTCCACAGCAGCACAGATCTGTCCAGATAAAATCCCAGGCAGGAAGGGCTAGCTTTTCACTGGGTTTTGCTCAGAGGAGAGAGCTAAGGTACAAAAGTGCTCCAAAGTTGTATATGGAACAGTAGCCCTGTGACCTCTTCTCCAGCCTCCTCATCAGAAATTGTTCTATAGGAAGTGGCTGCTTTTTGCTCTCTGTTTCTTGCAGGGAACATGGTTTTCTTCATGAGGTAGAATTCTCTCTCTAGAGAAGTCTCCCTACCCAGTCTGTCCCACCTGACCCCAAATAGGTTTCCAGTTTGAGAATGAGGCCTGAAAGTGTCTCTGTGAGTCCTCTAGGGGGCAGCCTTCTACCAACCTTTTACAACCCCCGACCCAGCCTTATGCCCCTTCAAAAGCCACCACAGGTTACCTTGCTGGAGTCTTCAGAACCAACTCAGAGCAAAACTTATGTAAAACACAACTGTGGAGTGACTCCAGAGGCAGCTTTGCCCTTTCTCCCCACCAATTCTGTTCTCTAGTTCCTCACCTCCTGCCTCTCTATACTTCTGTGTTTTTTTTTTTTTTTCCGGAGCTGGGGACCGAACCCAGGGCCTTGCGCTTCCTAGGCAAGCGCTCTACCACTGAGCTAAATCCCCAACCCCTATACTTCTGTGTTTTAGTCCACCATTTGCCTTGTAAACAGGGTTCAGACTCAGCACCAAGTTCCACACTGTGTGGGACCAGGGTCAAACTAGAAACCCTTATGATCGGGCAGCAACCTGCTGAGCTGCTGTGGCCCTGCCTTATGCCAGCTTCAGGCCTCTACCTGGAGTCTGCACCCAGCTGGACATATCTGCAACGTTGCTTCCATTTTTATGAGTATTCACACATTGCTTGTACTTGCCCAGGTAAGCATCCTTGCATGTCCTTTGAGATGGCTTCTGGGAAGCTTTCCTGTCCCTTTCACTTTGACATTGGTAAGATGTCATCTCCTGTGTTCTTTTTCTCTAGACTGTGCCAAAGCTCAAAGCATGAGGCACATAGAAACCTGGGTTACTGACATGGATGGTTCCTCCAACAAAATGTCTGCCATCATTTTGAACACAAGTCCACAAGGCTCCTGGCATAGTATTCCTGCTGGAATTTCTGCTGAATTCAGCCGCATGTCCCTACAGCATTCTACTGTTGTAAAACACAATCTTATTAGTACCTTCATGGTCCTCTGAGCAACTCTAAACTCTTGTAGGACAGATATCTGCACTCACCCCAATCTGAAAAGAGAGGGGTGTCTTATTCCTCTCTGTGGCAGGAAGAGCACCATTGGACCCTATGCTCCCCAATCCACAATGAACAACTCTGGGAAAGTTTATTTCACAAGTTCTGTGCTGGACCAGACTGAGCTACTCAGACAAAACCAAGGAGGACTTCTCAGCAACTCTGGTCAGACTGGCTGGAATCATCATTTTTCCTTGCCATCCATGCACTTGAACCGGTACCCCCTGGTGAGTCCATGTCTCTCTCTGTGTCTCTGTTCCTGTCCCGTCTTGTACATGAACAACTTCCAGGCAGGCAGGTCTCGAGTGCTCTTTCATAAAATGGACCCCTAGGGAATTGTGAAACCCTAGAGATGGCTGTAAGTGTCAAACACAAAACACAAACATAGCATTTAAAATCACAATTGATGGAAAGAGATAAAGGAAATTAAAACCAACAGATAAACAGCCCTAACAACAACAACAGCAGCAGCAGAAACAACAACAACAAAAACATCCATTAAAATGTCACTCTTAATAATAGACTCACAGAACCATGCCAAGGGAACATATTCCACATACAACAAAAGGTAGAAATTGATTTTTATTCCCTGATATGTTCAGATGTCTGAGGCACACTTCCATTTTATATTCTGATATTTGGTTCTTTCTACTTTGGTTAGGAAGAATAGTATTTCTATGGTGGCTTTAGTGTTCACATTGTCTCATCTATAACTCAAATGGAATGGAACTCAGGACATAACCCAGATTGACTTTTAGTTCCTGTGGATCCTGCTGCCTCAGTTCCTCCTTAGGTGCACTGTAATGATGTTAGCATTTGTGGTTTACTTAGAGTCTCATATGTCCCAACAGGCCACCATGTAGCCAAAGATGACCTTGAGCAGGATCCTCATCTTCCTGTCTCTGTATTGCCAGTGCAGAGATATTAGCTTTGAGCACTCTGCCCTGTCAAGTATCAAAAGTTCAAGGCCAGTGTAGGTAAAAGTGACTTATAGGTGGAGTGGTATCCTGTTTGAAAAGGACATGCACACTCTAAATATGTAGAACTATCATTTAATGTCTGGGACTTGGGAGATGTGTATGGGTAAAGTGTCATATTGCAACAAAAGGACCCTGCAAAAACCAGACATGGGTCCCTAGAGCTGACCCAGTGCCACAGCTCTCTGTGCCTGAATTCCACTGGGAGAGAGTTGGTCTCCCAGGAGTGCTGACATACCTGAGAGCCGAGGAACCTGCCTGGATCCCTCAGGACATGAGATTCAGGAAGCATACTGGGATGAGACCCTGGATTCCCTCTGTGCCTGGAGCTGATCCTGTGCCATATTTCTCTATACCCAGATCCCACGAGGAGAAAGCTATTCTTCCAAGACAGCTGACACACAGATTTACAGGAGGGTCAAGCCACTGTCAGAGACAGTAAGACCAGAGATATCCAGATGGCAAGAGGCAAGTGCCAGAACCTAAGCAACAGAAACTAAGGCAACTTGGGATTTTCAGAGGCCAGTTCCCACACCACAGCAAGTCCAGGATACCTCAACACACCGGAAAAGCAAGATCATGATTTAAAGTCACATCTCATGGTGATGGTAGAGGACATTAAGAAGGACATAAATAACTTCCTTAAATAAATAAGGACATGGTTTCTGCCTGTGCCAGGAACTGAACTGAACCAGTCCCACAGCTCCCTGCACCCAAATCCCATGGGGGAGAGAGCTGGACCCTCAGAAGGGCAGAAAATCCTGAGGCCTCAGGGAAGACAACTACTACTGCCCACATTCCTGACCCAAGAGGAACCTGTCTAAGTGCCCTCTGTGCTTTCTGGGCACAGGGACCAAGGAACACTCAGGGGCAGAGACCTTCCGGGATTCTGCATATGCTGTGAGCTGAAAGCCAGTCTCCAGGAGCACCTAAAACCTGAGAGCAGAGGTAAGACCAACTCTTCTGTGCATAGCAACCCACTGGGAGGCTTCAGGTCGCACAAACCCAGTAACAGCTCTCTGTTCCCATATCCAGCTGATAGACAACAGGAGTGCTGACACAGGCTTACAGGAGGGTCAAGCCACTGTCAGAGACAGCAAGACAAGGTAACACTAGAGACAACCTGATGGCAAGAGGCAAGCACAGGAACCTAAGCAACAGAAAACCAGATTACTTGGCATCAGCAGAATCCAAATCTCTCACCAAAGCAAATACTGGATACCCAAACACACCAGAAAAGCAAGATTTGGATTTAAAAAATCACATCTCATGATGATGATAGAGGACTTTCAGATGGACATAAATAACTCTCTTAAAGAAATATAGGACAACACAGGCAAACAAGTAGAAACCCTTAAAGATGAAACACAAAATCCCTTAAAGAATTACAGGAAAACACAACCAAACATGTGAAGGAATTGAACAAAATAATCTAGGGTTTAAAAATGGAAATAGAAACAAAGAAAGCACAAAGGGAGACAAGCCTGGAGATAGAAAACCTAGGAAAAAGATCAAGAGTCATAGATGCAAGCATCTATATCTTGTATCACAGAATACAAGATAGATGAGAGAATCTCAGGAGCAGAAGATACCATAGATAACATCAAAATAACTGTCAATGATAATATAAACTGCAAAGAGCTCCTCGCCCAAAGCATTCAGGAAATCTAGGACACAATGAGAATAATAAACCTAAGGACAATAGGTATAGATGAGAGTGAAGACTCCCAATATAAAGGGCCAGTAAATATCTTCAACAAATTAATAGAAGAAAACATCCCTAACCTAAAGGAAGAGATGCCCTTCTGTCCTTCTTAAAGTCCTCTATTATCATTATGTGATGTGATTTTAATTAAATCCAAATCTTGCTTTTCAGGTGTGTTTGCTTTGGTGGCAAAACTGGGCTCTGATGATGCCAATTAGTCTTGTTTTCTGTTGCTTAGGTTACTGTGCTTGTCTCTTGCCATCAGGTTGTCTATGGTGTTAGTTTGTTTTGCTGTCTCTGACAGTGGCTTGATCCTTTTGTAAACCTGTGTGTCAGCACTCTGTAGACCTGTTTTATTTCAAGCTGGATCTGGAAACAGAGAGATGCTCCTTGATTTTTGTGTCCTGAAGCCTCCAGGTGGATGACTTGGAGCAGAAGAGTTGGTCTTTCCTTTGTTCTCAGGTGTGTTATCACTCCTGACAACTGGCTTTTAGTTCTGGACAGAAATAGAAACCAGAAGGATCCTGATGCTGACTGCTTCTGTGTTCCTGTATTCAGAGGGGACTAGGCAGGTTACTCTTAGGCTAGGAATAGGAGCAGAAGTGGTGGTCACCTCTCAGCTCTAAGGATTGTCTACATTTTTGAGAGCCCAGCTGTCTCCCCCATGGGATTTGGGTACAGAGAGCTGTGGGACCAGGTCGGTTCTGGGCCCAGGCAGAAATCTGCTACATGTTATTTTCTAACATACACATGTGAACCCTGATAAGATAAGGACCAAAATAATACACAAAATAAGACTTGGCATAACAATTTTCAATCTATTTCCTATTTTTATTTATCATACAATAATGAAGGTTGTTCCCAGGATGTCAAACAAAATTAGAACAATGCTCTGAAAAAAATCCTCACCTGGTCCTTTTTTGTAGAATTTACAACTGCTTTTGTTATTAATTTTAATCCCCTGTAGATGTGAAGAAAGTTTCACAGGGTTTAATCTAGTAACCTAAGTTTCATCCCTAAACAATTTTTGAGAATAAGTTCTCTATCATTATGTGATGTGATTTTAATTAAATCCAAATCTTGCTTTTCAGGTGTGTATGGATATCCACTATTTGCATTGGTGGTAGAACTGGGCTCCGAAGATGCCAAGCAGTCTTGCTTTCTGTTTAGTTTCCTGTGTTTGCCTCTCGCCATAATGTTGTCTCGGGTGTGAGCTTGTTTTGCTGTCTCTGACAGTGGCTTGACCCTCCTGTAAGCCTGTGTGTCAGCACTCCTATAGATCTGTTTTCTTTCAGCTGGATCTTCATACAGAGATCTGCTCCAAGGTTTGTGTCCAGATAGGTTGCTTGTAGTAGAAGAGTTGGTCTTTCCTTTGTTGTCATGTGTGTCATAGCTCCTTTCTGTTCTGGGCATAGGCAGCAACCTGAAGGGTCCTGCCCCTGACTGCTCCTAAGTTCCTTTTTGTAGAGGGCACAGAGGTCACTAGGCAGGTTCCTCTGGGATCAGGAATGTGAGAAGAAGTAGTTGTCTCCTCTGAGCTGTCAGGATTGTTCTGCCTTCTGGGAGTCCAGCTCTCTTCCCCATCGAATTTGGGTACAGAGAGCTATGGGACCAGTTCAGTTCTGGGTGCAGCAGAATCTGGCTACATGCTCTTTTCTTACATTCGCATGTGGACCCTGATGAGATAAAGACCAAAATCATACACAAAATAAGACATGGCATAACAATTTTCAATCTATTTCCTTTTTTGATATACCAGATGATACTGAGATTTGTTCCCAGGATCTCACAGGAATGTAGAACAATACTCTGACAAAAATCTCACCTGGTCTTTATTTGTAGAATTTACAGCTGCTTTTGTGTCGAATTTTAATCCTCTCTAAATGTGAAGAAAGTTTCCCAGGGTTCGATCTAGTAAACTAAGGTTTATTCCTAAAACAGTTGATGAGAATAAGTAAAGGACCAGCTGGAGATTCCCTTTTCCTGCATTGAGAGTGGCTAAACATCTGAGATGCAAGCTGAGATTCCTAGGTATTGATTATAAACAGTTCATTCTTTCACAGAAGGACATCAACATTTTCTTATTATTTCCATTTAGCCTAGGGACAATCTGGGAGCAGAGACCTAGGCACCAGCACATCAAAACCATGAGCCATCTATGCAGGAGTCTTGGAGTATCTGTGTAGATACCACAGTGTGTATAAAGAGACTAAAAGGTCCTTTAGATAGTGTGGATGGCCCAGGATGGAGAAGGTGCTTGAATAAGGGGCAAACAAAGTCGTTGTAGACTGAGCAGCATGTTGTCTTCTAAGGCAAGGGAGGTGCCTAGTATGAGGAATAATGGTAGCACCCATGGGAGGAGACTGAATAGAAATCTATTTCCTGAGAAAGTGACTTAAGGATGCAGCCCCAATGTCTTCTATGAAGAAGCTTCAAAGAGACACAGACCAAGTTTTGCTTAAAATTCAATCTCCACACAAACCCATCATCACCCTGTAATTGTTCTGGAACAGTGATTAAATCTTGAACATTGTGTGGACCCACACCTGTAATTAGGACTCAGCAGGCCGATCCAAGGTCACCTCTAGAACAGGCTAGAATAATAGAAAAACCATGTCTCAAAACCCAAACAAAAGATAATAAACAGGAATAATTAAATCTACAAGCCTATGCCTACATGAGGTAAGGTTGAATCCTGAGTGGCACCAAAGTGTGGGTGAGCATAATGGATCTGAGGTTCTGTGTAGTGGGTGGATAGAAAGATTTGGAGGAAAACTAAGTTTGAAGTTTGTAGAGAGATGTAAGTGCAGGTCCTGGGAGTAGAGGTCAATCAGACAGAAGATTGGGCAAGCTGCAGCAGCCTGCTGGTTTCCTGGTGAGTTGGTGGTTCCATAAATTGCTTAGAAGGAAGGAAACAATTAGGAGGTGCTACCAGCGGGCAGGAAACCCCTGCACAACAAAATGAGAAGACCCTTATTTCTTGATATGTTTACTGATTAGGGAAGGCCAAATTTCCACTGTACTGGAGTCCCAAAGTACAAGAGAGCCCAAGTGATGTGGCTAAGGCTGTGATAATTTCCCAGAATGTAAACAAACCATGATTTGAATATATCTGCTGAGTTAAGAATGATGTGCTCAAAGACTGGTGTGGTAGTCCACACGTTTTCTCCAGCTCAGGGTAATTAGAGGCAGGTAGATCTTTTTTGAGTTCCCTGTCAGCCTTGTCTATCAATTGAGTTAAAGGACAGCCAGGGAGGTTATATTATGAAACCTTTTCTCAAAAACCAAACAAGCAAAGAAACAAACAAAGGAAAAAGAAACCAAACCACACCACCACCAACTAAACGTTTGGTGTCTTCAACCTGGCCATACTTAGTGGTGCCAGACGGCGGGACATGGAGAGTATTTGCTGGATATGAGGGAATGAAATTGGAGCTGCTGAGATGATCCTGGGTGAAGATTCAATTTCAGCCAGTACTCGAAGTAGACATTCCATACCAATAGGAATCTTCTTTAGATCCTCAGCAACAAAGATAGACTTTATGTCAAATTAAAGGAATTAGGACAGTTTTTCCAAGCAAAGGAACCAAAAACGGTGCATATATCATACTAATATCAAAAAAGAGAGTTTTAATCATAAGTAATCAAAAGAGATGTAGAAAGATACCTCATACACCTTAAGAAACAATCCAACAAAATAACATTTAAAATCTAGACATCTATTTTCAAAAGCATGTGTACCCACATTTCTTTCTTTTTTTAATTTTTATTAGCTTATTTCTTATTTACATTTCGATTGTTATTCCCCTTCCCCGTTTCTGGGCCAACATCCTCCTAACCCCTCCCCCTCCCCTTCTATATGGAATCTCCCTGCCCATCCTCTGCCCATTACCACCCTCCCCCCAACAATCACGTTAACTGGGTATTCAGTCTTGGCAGGACCAAGGGCTTCCCCTTCCACTGGTGCTCTTACTAGGCTATACATTGCTACCTATGAGGTTAGAGTACAGGGTGAGTCCATGTATAGTCTTTGGATAGTGGCTTAGTCCCTGGAAGCTCTGGTTGGTTGACATTTTTGTTCATATGAGGTCTTGAGCCCCTTCAAGCTCTTCCAGCCTTTTCTCTGATTCCTTTAACAGGTGTACCCACATTTCTATGTGAAAAATTACTGAAGATCAAATAATATATCAAAACCTAAGTAGTGATAGTAGAAGACTTCAACACCCCAATCTCATCAACAGATAGATTATCCAGACAGAAACTAAACAGAAGTTATGAAACTAATAGAGGTTATGAATCAAATAGTCCTAACACTTCTATAGAACATTGCAAATGCATAAGAATGTATCTTATAAGCACTTCATGAAACTCTCTAAAATTGACCACATACTTGGTCACAAAGCAAGTGGGAACAGATTCAAGAAATAACCCTTTGTTTCATATCAGATTTCCTTGGATTAAAGCTTGGCTTGAACAACAGAAGCAAAAGAAAACCTACATACTCATGTAAACTGAAAAACTGTCTAATCAATGGTGGTTTGGTCAGGCAAGAAGTAAAGAAATTGAAGCCTTTTAAAATTCAAATAAAATGAGCTCACAACATCCTCAAACTTATGGGAAACAGCAAAGCCGGCTAGGAGAAAAGTTCATAGCACTAAATGCCTTCCTTCAGAAATTAAAGAGTTCTCATACTAACAATTTAAAAGTATATGTGAAAGCACTAGTAAGAAAAGAGGGACACCAAAAAGAAGTAATTGGCAGGATATAATCAAACTCAGGACTGTTCCTAATCAATCAACTAGAAACAAAGAGAATAATGCAAGGAATCAAGAAAAACAGGTTCTTTCAGAAAACAGACAAGATAAGCAAATGCTTGGCCATGGTAGACAATACACAGATCAAGAAAATCATAAATGAAACATGAGGGAATGTAATGGACACTGAAGAAATTCTGAGAATCATTAGACCTTGCTTCAAAAGCCTATGCTCCACAACCTGTCAAAATCTAAAACAATGGACGATTTTGTAAACAGATGTCACTTATTAATGATAAGTCGAGAACATGTAATCTATCTGACCAGTCCTATATACCCTTGGGAAATGAAGCAGACCTTTAAAGTCACCCAAATGAAACAAAATCTCAGGGCAAGATGGTTTTCGCACAGATTTCTACCAGGTTGCCAAAGAACAGCTGATACAATGCTTCCAAGACTATTGCATACAAAAGAAGGAGAGGGAACAGTGCCAAATTCATTCTGTGAGGGCTCTGTCACCTTACTTCGCAAGACACACACAGATTCAACAAAGAGAGTTTCAAATCCATTTCTCTTATGAACACAGATGCAGAAGTACTCAACAAAATACTCAGACACCAAATCACAGAAGACATCAAAGAAATCATCAACCATGATCAAGAAGTTTTCAACCCAGGGTTGAAAGGTTGCTTCAATACAAGAACATCCATCCCTGTAATTCACCATATGAACAAATGAGAGAAAAATATCACAGGATCCTCTCATTAGTTGCTAAAAAAGCTTTGACAAAATCCAACTGCCCTTCAAGTTAGAAGTCTTGGTGAGATAAGAGATACAAGGTACCTAGCTGAACTCTGAGTTTTATTGGGTTATTTAGATGTTGTTCTAGTCTGGGAATAACAATCTAACACTCAGGTAGGACATGTGGTCAGAGGGACAGTTTTTGGTTTGTGTAGACTCCATTATTTGGTGTGGTGAATGCTATTCACAGTGGAGTTTAATTTACCTTTTAAAATTTTTTATGAAAGAATAAATTTGAAATATGGGTATAGATGTTGATAAGAGCTTGGGGAGGAGACTTGATTGCATATATATTCATATCTTTAGATGCATATTTTCATTTTGAGGATATTTTCTGTGTAGTTCTATCTATCCTGTAAAGTGGTATGTAGAGAAAGACAGCTTGGAACTGACAGAGATGCACCATTCTCTGTCTCCTGAGTCCTTTGAATTTAGGTAGACACCCATCTAGGATCATGAAATGTATTGCAGGAAGATTTTTCCTAAAATCCCAGGAATTGTTTTTGTGGGTAGAACTAGATCACTTAGAAGCTTGTGAAGAAAAGGGCTTTGTGCAACGACAGACCCTGAATCAAAAATAAAACAAAAGAATTGTGATTCAATCAAAGACAAGGACTCTCTAGGGTGGGGCTGAAATCTCGTTGACAGCAAATGGTGTGTTTATCCAATGAATTTGAAGATCCGGGGAGTGGGAGGAGCCAAAGAGTGGGCGGAGCTTTGACTATCGTGCCTGGAGAAGATATTTAAGGCCTGGTTCTGGAAGAACTGGTAAAACACAGTGAAGAATCGAAACAAGGTACAGCGACCTACTGTTTTTCAGGTGAGTGTGTTTCCTGAATATATTTTGTAAATGATGTATATTTTGCGGGTGGTTACCCTCATGGAAGAGAGAGGGAGCTAGAAGTTGAAGAGCTTTGTGGGGCATTCTGCAGCTGGTGTTTGTGTTTGGAGGTTGAGGTCCACCAAATTGCCAGAGTTGGGCACTAGTCCTGAGGGAAGGCAGGGGCAGCATACTTGTTTCTCCATAGGTATTAACACTTGGAAAGAAGTGGGCAGTGCTCCTGGAACACAGACCAAGAGGGCTAGTAAGACCCAATGTTGCTGTCCCATCTACTGTGCTTTTGTGTAGTTACCAAGGCCGAGGCCTGAGCCCTTTGTTGTTCAGTAAGTCTAGATCAGCCTGGTCTAATACGGAGGCTGTGAATCAAAACCCAAACAAGAGACAATACAACAAGCAGAATTAAACCCACCAAAATAGAGCTCTAGGCGGTTATTATGAAGCCAGTGTGTCATCAAAGTTGGGTGAATATAACGGATTTGAATGTCTGTAAGGTATGAGGAACCAAAGAGATATATAAGTGCAAGTTATATATTGTTGAATTTACATAAGAGAAGTCAAACAGAGGTTTGGGCAAGCAGCAAGAGCCCACAGGATTCCTGTCCAGTTGGTGGGCTGCATGAAATGCTTAAGGTTGCTGGATGAAGGGGGCATCCTGGTGGGGAATTCTGGGAGTTAGTGGAGGAAGACCTTTGATAATATTTTGTGTCTTTTTTTTTTCTTTTTTTTTCTTTTTTTCAGAGCTGGGGACCGAACCCAGGGCCTTGCGCTTGCTAGGCAAGTGCTCTACCGCTGAGCTAAACCCCCAACCCTATTTTGTGTCTTGTATGGGTGTTTGGTTGGTAAAGTCTAACATATGCCTTGTAGAGAGGCAGAAGATATTAAGTAAATTAGGAGCTCTTTCCATGTGAACGCTGGGAATCTCTTAGGTGCAGGGATTGGAGCAGTCTGTGAATAAGCATTAAGGAGACCCCCAGGTGCTCTGTTCTCCATTCTAGGCACTATCCTGAGCAATGTGTTGTATATGAAGCCTAATTCAGTAGATGGAAGACTTGACTATAGGAGATATGTATCGTTTGATTTCTCTGATTTATTTCTTGTTAAATGTGCATGCAGGACTAGGATAAATTCACAACAAGGACTCCAGTGACCTTGGGACCAAAGTGTGGGTCTGGGCTGGCCAAGATAGGCCAAGGTTGTGATATTTTGGCTCAAAAGTGTGACACCTAGAGAGGCTTATGGCTGAGTAGACGTTTATTCAACAAGAAGAGACAACCACAATTCCAGTTCTCAGGAGACATTGGCTGTTGGTCTTTGTGATAATAAGGCCTGGATTGTCTGTAGAATGAGATCCAGGAAGACATGTGCATTTACAAGGGAAGGAAGGAAGGAAGGAAGAAACATTGAAAGAAGAGGGAATTACCATGTGACTGAACTCAGCAGACATGAACAGGTCCCTTGGGCAGCTGTATGAGAAGAGACCCATTTCTCCAGATGGTCACAGAAGAGGGAAGGAAAGATTTCTTGTGTATGGAACCCAAATGACAGGAGACCCAAAAGAATGTCACCATTGTGGTATTTCATACCTTTAATTCAGGCACTGGATTGGGTTTGGTAACAGGCAGGTGGATCTCTGAGTTCAAGTTCAGCCTTGTCTTCAGATGGAGTTATAGGTCAAGGTCAAGGTCATACAGACAAAACTTGCTTCAAGAAAGGTGTCTTCCACCTGGTCAAGTTTCCATAAGATGTGACTGCAGACTGAGTGTGGTCATAAGTGGGAATGTCTGCTGGATGTGAGTGGATGAAAGGAGGAGCATATGGGAGGGTCGTGGGTGGCAATTAAAGCAATGTCTTGGAGTAGAGATTCTATATGAGGTGGATCTGTGTGACGAGTGAGAGCCCAATGATATATGTGGTAATTAGATCATAATGCTCTCGTGTAGGAGATGAGGGTGGGATGTGATCATTGAGCTGCTGCAAATTCCAAATTCCCCTTCACTCCTTGTTTGGAGAGAGCACCAGCAGAAATGAGGAGGATCTGTGACTTTTAAACCTTTGGGCAGGACATCCAATTGCCCTCCTCCCTGGGCTGACAATGTGATATGAACACAGGAGCTAGTTGCAAGTTTATTGAAGTATTGAGAATACTAATCAGTTTTGGAACCAGGCAGTTAGTTGGTCAGAAGGTCTGAGTGATTTCTGCTCTATAAGAAGAGCAAAGTAAATGCTGGGTATGCATAATGGGTTGATGGGTGCTCTCTGGAGGTTTTCTGATGTATGTCCTTTTTCCATGTTCTCTAGTACAGGAACATGCTCCAGTCAGTTCAGAACACAGATATGGTCAAAGGTCCCTCCTTTCATCCCAAATTCCAAATGTCTTCATATACCCCGATGGACACCAGTTCCCAATTGCCTCAAGAGCCTGCATGGAACTTAGCTTTTCAAATGGGCCAGAGTCCCCTTGTGACCTCAAGAACTCCAATGCAATCAAGTCCTTCAGTCCCTGAACAGAACCTAAATTGGCAAGAGTCCCAAGGGTCATCAAGAGAATCAAGTATCCAGATGCAACCAGGTCCTGTAATGGATCCAGGTTTACCAACTCCAAGAAGACCCTCAGGGCATCCAAGTCATCAGAGACCTTCAAGACCCTCATCGAGATCTGGTTTCCATGTTCCCATAGAACCTATGGCAATGTCAGATAAATATGGCGGTAAACAAACTGGCCCTGTGGCTCCAAGAAAGCGGCGAAAGGAACGCACTCCGTACTCCGAAAAACAAAAGTCCATGCTGCAAGAACATTTTGCTGAGTGCCAGTACCCAGACCAGAAACAGTGTGTGGAGCTGGCATCTTTGGTTGGTGTGACTGAGAAGGAGATCAAGGTTTGTCTCTCTCTTTACCCTCAGTCCCGTAGCAAAAATATCCACTTTCAGATCAGGTACCTGAATTTTGTGCTTCTTAAAAGCATGGGGCTGTGTGGACAGTTTGGGTGGTGGATATTCATTCATGCATCCAATGCTGTGCCTCACTTTCTCCATCAACTGGATACTTTAGGGATGAAAAATTTTCCCCTCCAGGGTCCCAGAGGTTTAGATATAAGAACTTGTACTAAAAGGTAAGAGACACAAACACACTCTCTCCAGTCTTTGGTCTTACATAGTCTATCATATTACAATCTGCTAGGGATCTTGAATATCAGGCTTCTCTGTTGAGGCCTCATGAAGTATTGCGATAGAAAAACCTTACATTCAATTGTTTTACCTTGTGGTCCAGTTAGGGGAAAATGGGCATTCCTCTGATCTTTCCTTTGTCTTTCAGGTCTGGTTCAAGAACAACCGGGCTAAGTGCAAAAAGAAGAAGGTTCCAGAAGCACTGCCAGAGACAAATGGAAGCTCTGAAGCTGATTCTGGGTCAACCAATTTTCCTGGTTCCATAGCTGTTGTTGCTTGTGACCAGGGAGAGCCCATGACCACAGCCACGTTGGATGTGGATTCCACTCCCAAACTGAACTGCAGCCAGGAGTCTTCTCTGGATGGCAATTGGACCTATGATGGTGCCATGTGTTGTCTGCAAGAAGACGTGCTTGATGGTAATGCCCTTGTTACTGCTGGAGACTCTGGTGAATCAGCACCAGTTGAAGCCCAGGCTGACCTTGCAGCAGCTGGAGCTCCAGTTGCCATGGCAGTTGACACCCAAAACCCAGAGGATTGTGAGGATTTACCTCCATTGGACGAAGGGGTCTGGCAATGGATGCTTGAAGACTTTCACCAATTGGAAGACTGGTTTACTAAGAACTACATTGAGAGTCCTGGCAGTACTTCTCACCCCCTTGACTAGTTAAACGTTTACATCTATGAAGGAGCATATTAACGGACATCCTTAACCCCTGAATTTGGGGAAATCTCCCAAGTCTATATGCATTAGTTTCATTTCACCATGATTATAATGTGAGGTCATTTCAAAAGCAATTGAAAATGTGCATTTCTTATTGTTGGATTATATGTTCTCTAATAAAGCAAACATTACTGCAAAACTGAAAAGACTGTTTTTGTCAGAGTTTTCCAGTGCCTGCATGCAAATGTCTTGGTACTTGGAGCTGGAACAGACTGTATGGTCTCCTGGAGTAAAATTGTAGACTACCTTTGGCTCAAAAACTCTGCTCACCCTAAATTCTATGAAGACCCTTAAGCCGTCATAGGAGAGGTCTGATAGATATATCCATTCTAGTCCTGTGTGAGCACACCCAACTCCTATCACTGCACATGACCGTTGAGATTTCCTGTGTTATTAGCACACCTGAATCCTCTCTGATGAGGGCTGAGAGATGGACTGATCTATAGGTGTAGCAATCAGTCAGCAAGAAATGTTTCAATCCTGTGTTCTTTCCTTGATGGGCTTATTTTCCTTAAACATTAGTATTAAAAATAACTAGGAAAAGGGAAGTTTCTGAGACAAAACTAAGCATAGAGAGTCTTTTTTGCATCTCTCCCCTTTTTACCTCAATTCCCCTTCTGTCTGTCATCTTCTGCTGGGGGCAGACTGCCTGGTAGTCTGCTCCCCTGAAGAAACCACAGCCTGAGGCATCCTAGGAGATACACACAAGGCAAGTGGACAACTGACTCCACAGTCTGAAGGCCTCCCAGAAGCTCTTCAGCATGCAGCGCAACTGAGCCAACAGTTTGAAAGCCTACATGGAGTTCTGCTGCACAGAGGGAAACAGAAGCCACAGTCTATAGGCCACCATGGAGAACATCTTCACACAGAAGAGCAGCTTGAGTGCTCCTCTGAAGACACAACAGTCTGAAGGCCTCCCGGGAGATGTCCTGCAGCCAGGGCAATAGATCAGCCGCTTTTCTGCCCCCAAGAACCCAGTGTTGGAAGTCCCCACACATTGTCTGTTCAAAGCAGGGCCTCAGGCCTACCAGGAGATCTGAAGGAACCCAGGGACAAAGGAGGCAAGCTCCAGTGATAAGAAATTTAGAAGGAAGGAAGGAAAGAAGGAAAGGAGGAAGGAAGGAAGAAAGGAAGAAAGGAAGGAAGGAAGGAAGGAAGGAAGGAAGGAAGGAAGGAAGGGAGGCCGAATTGAGGATACTTCAATCCCACATAGAAGGAGGAGCTAAATTATCACAGCCAGCATAGGGAGGGAGGGAAATTGGTGGGAGAGTGAAGGTGGGACCTCGGAGGGATCCCCTATGGTGAGAGACAGGAGAAAAGCCCAGTGGGACAGAAGGATGAATTGAAATATTCAGTTGCAGATACATGGTATTGGGTGGCACCTCTAGAAAGTGCCAGAGCCCTGGGATGTGAGAGGATCCCAGGCCTCAGTGGGGATGACCTTTAGCAGAAATGAGCAGCAGTGGTGAGATGGAACCTGAATGACCACCTCCAGATAGGGAGACTAAGTCATCAACCCAAAAGGATCCATGGGCTGCTCCTTGGCCCCTAGCAGATATGTAGCAAAGGACTGCTCTGTCGTCAGTGGTAGAGGATCTTCCTAATCCTGTAGAGCACTGATGCCTCAGGGAAGGGTAATGTGGGAGGGCTATGGAATGTTAGGAGGTAGGGGGCAGTGATGGGTGGGGGCAGGTAGAGAGTAAGGATAGAGGAGCACCCTCTGGAGCCAAAGGGAGTGGTGATGATGTGAAGAAACCAGGAGGGGTACCAGGACATGTGTGTGTGTGTGTGTGTGTGTGTGTGTGTGTGTGTGTGTGTGTGTGTGACCATTTGAATGTAAATAAAGCAAATGAGTTTTGATACAGAGACAGATAGTGAAAGACAGAGAGACAGAGAGGTAGACAAGGCACCTGACACTGCATTGGCAGAATATGGGTAGATCTGGGGATTGGATCTAATATAATATTTTCTTTCTTTTTAATTAATTAATTCATTTATTCTCTTTTCACCCCAATATCAGCACCCTCACCTTCCATTCTCCACACATCCCATAACTCATCTTCCTATTCTCCCTTCTAGTCTCTTCTGGGAACAGGGAGTCTCAGTTGGGGCTCCCAGCATCATGGTACATCAAATTTCTGCAGGACTAGGTGCATCCTTTTTCACTGAGGCCAAGTAAGCCATCCCTGGTAAGAAAATGAGATCCATAGACAGAACACTGCTTGAAGGACAGCCTCCCCTTCATTTGTTTGGGACCATGCATGAAGATCAAGCTGTCCATCTGGTACATATGTACAGAGCCTAGGTCTATCCTATGGTAGTTCTGGTTTTGTGGTTCAATCTTTGGTAGCTTCTAATTGTCCAGGTTGTTGACTCCGTTGGTTTTCCTCTGGAGCTCCTATCCCATTCAGGGCATTCAATTTTTCCCAGCTTTTCTCGAAGAGTCACTGAGCTTTGTCCAATGTTTGGTTCTGGGTCTCTGCATCTGTTTCAGCTCCTCGGTGGGGTCTCTCTGAGCACAGTTGTGCTAAGATTCTGAGTGCAAGCATAATAGCATTAGGGATTGGAACTTGCCATGAGTCTCACATTGGACTGCTTTGGCTATCTGGTCTATCTGCTTCTTGAGTTGCTTTTAGACTGGCCAAATTTTGGGTTAAAAACTCTATGGGAGATTTAGTGTCCTTATTCCTCCACTGGGGTCCCTCAGCAAATCCACCAAAACAAAAGTGTTTTGTTGGAGCTCAGTGTGCAGTTTGGGCACCATTCTCACTACCGAATCTACTGTGTGGTAGGAAATGCTGAGAATCCTGGTTCCTGAAGGTCATCATCAACTACCCAGCAAGTTGGAGGCCAATTTAGGATATAAAAGAATGAACATGAAACAAAAGTATTGATAAGTAAGTTTTCAATAGAAACTGCAATAGTCAAGTCTTCCACAATAGTAATGCTTTCTTGTTTCTCTGGCTTATACCAAGAGCACCTGCCGGAGCAGTATCTTTGCAGAGGCCAAAGAATCTGGATAAAATTGGGCAGTGGAGGCTCAGGACCATACTCCCAGCTCTTGAGAGGCAAAGGCTGATGGGGCAGAGGCAGAGGCAGAGGCAGAGGCAGAGGCAGAGGCAGAGGCAGAGGCAGAGGCAGAGGCAGAGGCAGAGAGGCAGAGGCAGAATGGCAGGTCCGTGTCTATAAGTTTGAGACCAGCTTTGTCTACAGAGTAAGTTCTTGGAAATCCAGGCTAAACAGAGAAATGCTCTCTCATAAAATTAAAATGTACACACAAGTGCACACACACACACGCACCACACACACACACACACACACACACACAGAGAGAGAAAGAGAGAGAGAGAGAGAGAGAGAGAGAGAGAGAGAGAGAGAGAGAGAGAGAGAGTAAATGAAGCTGGACAAATTCTCCCCTAAGGATACAGTATTCTAAACATAAACAGCCGAAACATGCATTAACAGCAGAATATTACTGTGAAATATTCAACATTAGCCAAAGTGTTTTTATAAAGGCTCACACAAGACACCTTGGCCACTACCGGCAACATTTGTTCAAGCAGTTAGCTGAGAAATGCAGTCATCCAGTGAGTTTGAGTTCAGTATGAAAATTAAAAAAAAAATCTGAAGCTTGTGTGAGAGCTCAACCAACCACTGTGTCATCAAGACTGAGTTTTGTGTTCACATAGTGGATAGGCTAAACCAGTTTCTAAATGTTCTTTTCTTCCCTTTCTTGAATGTATTTTATTTACATTTCAAATGTTATTCCCTTTACAGGTTCCCACCGGTGAGCCTCCTATGTTCTCCCCCGCCCTTATTCTATAAGGGTGTTCTCCCTCCCCAACCACCCTTCGGTTCCCAACTCTGCATCCAGATATTTCCTTATACTGGGGGTGAGGAGGTTATAGCCTTTTCAGAACCAAGGACTTCTCTTCTCATTTTTTGCCCAACAGGCCGTCCTCTGGTACATATGCAGCTGGAGCTAGGGGTCTGTCCATGTATACCCTGTGGGTAGTGGTTTTGTACCTGGGAGTTCTGGTTGGTTGGTATTGATGTTCTTATGGGTTTGCAAGACACTTCGGTTCCTTCAGTCCTTTTAATCCTCTAATGGGGACCCCTTCTCCGTTCAATGGTTTACTGCTAGCATTGGCCTCTGTCTCTGACACAATTTGGCTAAGCCTCTCAAGGGACAGCTATATCAGGCTCCTGTCAGCATTATTGACTAGTTTAAAATGAGATATATATATATATATATATATATATATATATATATATATATATATATATATATATATATCTCCTGGGTCCCCAGGTTTTGCAGGCTTGAATAACCATTCCTTCAGTCTCTGATCCAAGTTTGTCTCCATATATCCTCCTATGAATACTTTTGTTCCTCCTTTTAAAAAGGACTGAAGCACACACACTTTGTTCATCCTTCTTCTCGAGCTTCATGTTGTGTGTGGATTGTATCTTGGGTAATTGGAGGTTTGGGACTAATATTAACTTATCAGTGAGTGTAACATGTGCATTTTTTGTGATTGTTTACCTCACTCAGGATGATATTTTCTATTTCCATCCATTTGCACATGATTTTCATGAAGTCATTGTTTTTGATACTCTGTTGTGTATACGTACCACATTATCTGTATCCATTCCTCTGTTGTTGGGCATCTTAGTAGTATAAATAAGGGTGATATGAACTTAGTGGAGCATATGTCTTTGTTGTATGTTGGAGCTTCATTTGGGTATATGCTGAACAGTGGTATAGCTTGTATTCTGTTGATGATGCTTGTGCCTATTAGTCCTGATCTTTTTCCTAAGTTTTTTCTTTACAGGGCTATCTCCCTTTGTGATTTCTTTATAATTTCTATTTCCATTTTTAAATCCTGAGCGGGTTTGTTCAATCTCTTCACCTGTTTTGTGTGTTTTTTTACAATTCTCTAAAGGATTTTTGTGTTTTCTCTTGAAGTGCTTCTACTTGTTTAGCTGTGATGTCCTCTATTTCTTTAAGGGTGTTATTTATTCCTTCTTAAAGTTCTCTATCACCATTATGTGATGTAATTTTAATAAAATCCAAATCTTGCTATTCAGGTGTGTATGGATATCCAGTATTTGCATTGGTGGTAGAACTGGGCTCTGAAGATGCCAAG
Source organism: Rattus rattus (assembly GCF_011064425.1). Classification (NCBI taxonomy): domain Eukaryota; kingdom Metazoa; phylum Chordata; class Mammalia; order Rodentia; family Muridae; genus Rattus; species Rattus rattus. Next base: position 180,235,128 of record NC_046155.1, read on the forward strand.
TAGTCTTGCTTTCTGTTGTTTAGTTTCCTGTGTTTACCTCTCGCCATAATGTTGTCTCAGGTGTGAGCTTGTTTTGCTGTCTCTGACAGTGGCTTGACCCTCCTGTAAGCCTGTGTGTCAGCCCTCCTGTACACCTGTTTTCTTTCCGCTGGATCTGGGTACAGAGATCTGCTCGAAGATTTGTGTGTCCTGATGCCTCCAGGTGTTTAGCTGGGAGCAGAAGAGTTGGTCTTTCCTTTGTTGTCATGTGTGTCATAGCTCCTTTCTGTTCTGGGCATAGGCAGTAACCTGAAGGGTCCTGCCCATGACTGCTCCTAAGTTCCTTTTGCAGAGGGCAGAGAGGGCACTAGGCATGTTCCTCTGGGGTCAGGAATGTTAGCAGATGTAGTTGTCTCCTCTGAGCTCTCAGAATTGTTCTCACTTCTGAGAGTCCAGCTCTCTTCTCCATCAAATTAGGGTACAGAGAGCTGTGGGACTGATTCAGTTCTGGGTGCAGGCAGAAACCAGCTCCATGCTCTTTTCTAACATTGGCATGTGGACCCTGATGAGATAAGACTAAAATAATATACAACATAAGACATGGAATAACAATTTCAATCCATTTCCTTTTTTATATACCAGATGATACTGAGATTTGTCCCCCAGGATCTCAGAAGAATGTAGAACAAGACTCTGACAAAAATCTCACCTGGTCCTTATTTGTAGAATTTACAGCTGCTTTAGTGATTAGTTTTAATCCTCTCTAAATGTGAAGAAAGCTTCCTAGGGTTTGATCTAGTAACCTAAGTTTCATTCATAAACAGTTCTTGAGAATAAGTAAAGGACCAGCTGGAGATTCCCTTTTCCTGCATTGACAGTGGCTAAACATCTGAGATGCAAGCTGAGGTTCCTAGGTATTGATTATAAACAGTTCATTCTTTACAAAAGGACATCAGTATTTTCTTATTATTTCAATTTAGCCTAGGGACAATCTGGGAGCAGAGACCCAGGCACCAGCACATCAAAACCCTGAGCCATCTATGCAGGAGTCTTGGAGTATCTGTGTAGATACCACAGTGTGTATAAAGAGATTGAAGGGTCCTTTAGACATTGTGGATGCCCAGGACAGAGAAGGTGCTTGAATAAAGGGGCAAACAAAGTGGTTGTAGACTGAACAGGATGTTGTCTCCTTAGGCAAGGGAGGTGCCTAGTATGAGGAATAATGGTAGCACCCATGGAAGTAGACTGAATAGAAATCTATTTCCTGAGAAAGTGACTTAAGGATGCAGCCCCAATGTCTTCTAAGAAGCTTCATGAGAAAACGTCCAAGTTTTCCTTAAAATTCAAACTCCACACAAAGCCATCATCATCCTGAAATTGTTCTGGAACTATAATTAAATCTTGAACATTGTGCAGACCCACAGCTGTAATTAGGACTCAGCAGGCCGATCCAAGGTCACCTCTGGAACAGGCTAGAATAATAGAAAAACCACGTCTCAAAACCCAAACAACAGATAATAAATAGGAATAATTAAATCTACAAGCCTATGCCTACATGAGGTAAGATTGAAACCTAGTGGCAGCAAAGTGTGGGTGAGCATAATGGATCTGAAGTTCTGTGGAGTGGGTGGAGAGAAAGATTGGGAGGAAAACTAAGTTTCAAGTTTGTAGAGAGATGTAAGTGCAGGTCCTGGGAGTAGAGGTCAATCAGACAGAGGATTGGGCAAGCTGCAGCAGCCTGCTGGTTTCCTGGTGAGTTGGTGGTTCCATAAATTGCTTAGAAGGAAGGAAAAATTAGGAGGTGCTACCAGCGGGCAGGAAACCCCTGCACAGCAAAATGAGAAGACCCTTATTTCTTGATATGTTTACTTATTAGGGAAGGCCAAATTTCCAGTGTACTGGAGTCCCAAAGGACAAGAGGTCCCAAAGTGATGGGGCTAGGTCTGTGATAAATTCTCTGAATGTAAAAAAAAAAAACATTATTTGAATATATCTGCTGAGTTAAGAATGATGTGCTCACAGACTGGTGTGGTAGTCCACACCTTTTCTCCATCTGGGTAATTGGAGGAAGGTAGATCTTTTTTGAGTTGCCTGTCAGCCTTGTCTATCAATTGAGTTAAAGGACAGCCAGGGAGCTTATGCTATGAAACCTTTTCTCAAAAACCAAACAAGCAAAGAAACAAACAAAGAAAAAAGAAATCAAATTACACCACCACCAAGCAAACATTGGTGTCTTCAACCTGGCCATACTTAGTGGTGCCAGAGGGCAGGACAGGGAGAGTATTTGTTGGATATGAGGGAATGAAATTGGAGCTGCTGAGATGATCCTGGGTGAAGTTTCATTTCAGCCAAGTCCTTGAAGTAGACATTCCATACCAATAGGAATCTTCTTTAGATCCTCAGCAACAAAGATAGACTTTTTCTCAAATTAAAGGAATTGAAACCGTTTTTTTCCAAACAAAGGAGCCAAAAAGGTACAGATATCATACTAATATCTAATAAAATAGAGTTTCAATCATAAGTAATCAAAAGAGATGTTAGAAAGATATCTCATACACCTCAAGCAACAATCCAACAGAGTAAGGTTTAAGTTCTAGACATCTATCTTCCAAAAGCATGTGTACTCGCATTTCTTTTTTTTTTTTATTAACTTG